>NW_007252912.1:473842-479573 GCF_000164805.1 Carlito syrichta | reverse complement strand
TCCAAAGAGCTAGAACTATAGGTGCGTGCTACCACGCCCGGCTAATTATTTATTTATTGTAGAGATGAGGTCTCGCCAAGTTGCCTAGGCAGGTCTCGAACCCGCGGTTTCAGGCAATTCACTCACCTCAGCCTCCCAAAGACGTGGGATTACAGGCTGAGCCGCTGAGCCTGGCTGACTCTAGCCCTTATTGGCTGTGTGACCATCAGCAAGCCAGTCACATTCTTTGAGTTTCAATTAGCTCATCTACTAAATGGGGCTAACAAGAGTACCTTTCTAAGGAAGTTGTTACAAGGAACATGGGAAATAGGTAGGGCACTAGGAGTGTCTGGCCCAGGGTGAGTGTTCAATAGACAGCAGTGGTAACCACACCCATGATACGGGATACTCTGCCCCTACAGACCCACCTTCCCCCACTTCCCTCCTGCTGTGTGCCCCCGCCAAGGTGATCGTCATGGACGTATTGGGCCTTTGGCTGGGTTCAGCATTGTAAGGCACTTGCAGAAGATGGGAGTTTAAGGGTTGGGCCCAATGGCTCACGCCTATAGTCCCAGCACTTTGGGAGGCTGAGGCAGGAAGATCGCTTGAGCCCAGGAGTTTGAAGCCAGACTAGGCAATATAGCGAGACCCCGTTTCTACAAAAATTAGCCAGGTGTGGAGACACGCACCTGTAGTCCCAGCTCTTCCAGAAACTGAGGCAGAAGGATCACCTGAACCCAGCATCAAGACTGCTGTGGCCGTGACTGTACCACTGCACTCCAGTCTGAACGACAGAGTAAGACCCCAACTCAAAATAATAATAATAATTTTTAAAAAGAAAAAGATGGTAGTTTAGGGAAGAAAGAGGTGGGGGTACACCTCCCCAAGGAGGTGGGTAGTGACCGTCCTCCTCTGCCCTAGGCCCAGGGGTTAACACCCCTGCTCCTGTAGGCCTCGGGGTGGTAACAGACCCAGGCTCACATTGCTTATCTGATGCCCTCCATCCCATCCATATCTCTGCAAAGGACCCTTTCATTAAACATTCCTGGATGACCACATGTGTGTGTGCACCCGACTCCTGCCAGGACCCTGACTGCACAGCAATCACTGCTGTCATCACCCTCACACTCATCATCCCAGGAGTCAACTCAGAAAGAGAGATTCATGGAAAAGCCTTCCATGCAGCTGTTTCTCCAGCCTCATTCTAGGTGGTTTGGCAAGGCGAAACTGGGCCACCAGCCTATAGAAGGGACATCAGACCAGCCAGGGATTAGAGCAAAAGCACCTCCCCCAACCCTGGGGACCAGGAAAAGCAACCTCCCCAGCAGGAGGCAAGCCTGGCTCTAAAAGCCAACGTGTGGGGGCGAACACAATAAGGAGCTTGCGCCCCACACACACACACACACACACACACACACACACACACACCAGCAGCAGCAGCAGCACTTTCTCCTTCTCGCCACACACACACACACACACACACACACACACACACACACCAGCAGCAGCAGCAGCAGCAGCACTTTCTCCTTCTCGCCAGGAAGCAGCAGTCCAGGGAACGGTCCCTGGTCTCATCTCCAGAATATTGACATACCAATGGCCCTGTGCTAGGCATTGCAGCTGCTATACCCACCTCCCTCCACAACAGTCTCACAGGGGCCAGTCAAGCTTTCCAGGGGTTGCTACTATTTTAAAACACCCTGGGAGTTGGGCCACCACCAACACGAGACTCGGGAGACTATAGCTGACTCTAGGCAGCCTACTCACCCACCCAACAAGGGAAGATGGCCGCGGCCAGCCACCAGCATGCTGGGGTCTGGGTCCCAGGCACCCCCGGGGCTCCTGCCTGGCCTTGGGTGCCTCAAGTTCCCTGGAACCCTGCTGCCTGGCTTGACCAGTGGGGTTAACACAGACAGTGCTTGGGCAGGTAGCCCCAGGAGTCAAGTGGGCCTGAGTTTCAGTCCTACCCTAGCACTCTATGGTGTGTGACCTTGGACAAGTCACAACCTCTCTGCATCTTATTTTCCTTCAGCTCTAATATGGGGAAGGGCGCCTGCCTCGGCATCATGGTGAGGACCGAATTAGTTCAATAATATAAAACACTTTGTGCAGTAAGCACAGAACAAACATGACTAGGGTTTTAGTATAGGTTTTCATTCTGTATATTTCTTATTATATTAATGGCTTTTGAGCATGTTGCCAAAAGGTCACCCTAAACCACAGGGTCCAGAGTCCTTCCCGTTCATAATGTGGTATTGTTTAGCTGAATACATCTGACCTACCCCATCTCAGGGAAAACTGGCCCTTCTAATGGACACTCAGTGACACTCTCCTTGCAACAAATAGGGATGACTCTATTGCCCACTGCCCGCTACTGGCTGACCTGCACTCAGCCATGCGCAAGCTTACTCTGATGGCTATGAAAGAATGACAACTCCCATCTTAACAGCAATTTCTACTTTTCTTTTCTTTTTTTTTTTTTTGAGTTGGAGTCTCACTCTGTCGCCCAGAATGGAGTACAGTGGCACGCTCCCAGCCACTGCAGCCTTGACCTGTTGGGCTCCAGTGATCCTTCTGCCTCAGACTTCCAAGTAGCCAGAACTACAGGCATGCACTACTACACCTGGTTAATTTTTGATTTATTGTAGAGACGAGGTCTCTCCAAGTTGCCCAGGCGGGTCTCGAACCTGCAGGCTCAGCAATCCACTCGCCTCAGCCTCCCAAAGTGCTGGGATTATAAGCTGAGCCACCGAGCCCAGCCAATTTCTACTTTTCAAAAGGTACTCACAGCCAGGCATGGCTCATGCCTATAATGCCAGCATTTTGGGAGGCGATGGTGGAAGGATCACTTGAGTCTAGGAGTCTGAGACCAGCCTGGGTAATACAGCAAGACCTCGTCTACACAAAAAAATTTTTAAAAATTAGCCAGACTTGGTGACACACCTGTAGTCCAGTTACTCAGGAGGTTCAGGTGGAAGGATTGCCTGAGCCCAGGAGGTTGAGATTGTGGTGAGCCATGATCATGCCACTGCACTTCCAGTCTGGACAACAGAGTAAGACTCCTAACTAAAAAGAAAAAAATAAATGGCATTCATATCTACTAGCTCTTTGCAACAAACCCTTACAGTGGCAACTGTATGTGTGAGCACCAGCGCTGAACTAGCCAACCAGGCCTTGAATCCCAGCACCACTCCTGCCAGGCTGTGTTGTCTTGGGCTGGCTAACTCACCTCTCTGTGCAATGGAAACACAGTACCCCTCTCTCAGGGTTCGTAGGGTAGGGGTCACAGAACGTACCTCAAGCCTCCAGGAGGGTGCTGAGCAGGTCCTTGGTAAACAATGACTATGACTATGACAATCACACTTTTATAATAGAGAAACAGGCACAAAAGAAAATGACTTGACCCATACTAGACAGACCCTAAGGCTCATGTCAGACTTGTGCTGTGGGCTGAAGCTGCTCTCCAGATCTCTTTCCAGCACAGTTCTGGGTAAACAGCTCAGAGCACACCTGGTCCCAAGCCCACTGTGAGTGAGTAGTAAAAATGGAGAAGTGTGCCCAGGCCCAGCGGGGGACCCCACTGCTCACCTTTCCACGGTGCCTACCACAGGAGTCCATGGGAAGCCCAAAGCCACAGATACAGACCCTCGAAGCACACTGAGGGGCTGCCTCCAGGTGGGGGCTGACCCTCAGCCACACATGTGTGTCTCCTGATCACTTCCATGGGAGACATCACACCTTGGGGATACACAGGGGCAAGGTGGACTTCAGCGCCTCAGCAGCATCTTACTTGTGAAGGCAGCGGGAGTGAATGCCCTTCATCACCACCAGCCTGGAGTTCCCTGTCGACATCTGCCTCATGTCGGCAGGGCCAGAGGCCCACAGGCAGCTCCTCACTGTACGATTCCCTGAGTCCCAGCTTTCTGTGCCACAAATCACCCTGCCCTTAGCCCCATGCTAGAATAGCGGAAATAAAACAAAGTCACTGACTATGAGCAGTCCCCACTCCCTGGGGCCAGGCACCCTACTTGGGATGACTCCAGCACAAGTCATCGACCCACCCCCTATCAGAGCAGGAAGGAGCACCAGCGCCTTCTGTAGAATCCCATTTGCCCGTGTCATCCTCCCTTCAAGCCCAGAAACTCCAGTTCAACAAGTTTTCCAGGGACTTGGAAAGGCACAGAATGAAGATAATGTATTTAAAGCACTTATTTCAAAATACAAAACAATTTTGGCTTCTTTTTTTTTTTTTGAGTTGGGGTCTCACTGTCGCCCAGACTGGAGTGCAGTGGCCGCTCCCGGCCACTGCAGCCTCGACCTGCTGGGCTCCGGTGATCCTTCCGCCTCAGCCTTCCGAGTAGCTGGAACTACAGGCGCACACTACCACGCCTGGCTAATTTTTTTTTATTTATTGTAGAGATGAGGTCTCGCCTGCCCAGGCGGGTCTTGAACCCGCGGGCTCAGGCAATCTACTCACCTCAGCCTCCCAAAGGCGTGGGATTACAGGCTGAGCCACCGAGCCCAGACAGTTTGGGCTTCTCATTGCTATAGAGCTGTAAATACTAGTCTGCGTCTTTATTTGTGACTCTGTGAGATGAGGCTGTTTTCTGAAAGTCAGATAGCTGTGTCCCTCAAAAGGATGTCCAGGATCCAGCAACTAGGGTCTGGGCCTGCAGCCCCTACATATACCCATTCAGCCATTCCAAAGATGCCTAATGAGCACCTACTGTGTGCCACACACTGGAGTAGTACAACTAACTCTCTGCCAAGAAGGGTGGGCTGACTCTTGGGTGCAGAGTGCTTTTACCCAGACCCTTCTCAAGCATTTGGTGGCACCACCTCAGTACCTAAGACAAAGCAGGACGTACAGGCCTAAACCTGACCCTGGGAACTCAATGGGTGCCAAGCTGGGCTGGAAAGAATTAAGGTAGGCCCTGGGTAGTCTGCCCTGGCCCTGCCGACAGCATGATAATAAGCAAAGGAGGCTTTCTTTCTCCCCTCTCCATTTCCTCTGGAGCGCGGAGGCTGGCCAAGGGGATGGGGCCTCTCTTGCAACAGGCCTAGGCCAAGCCAGGGTCTGCCCCTGCATTTAAGGTCTGCATATGCAAACTTCCTGCTCCAGCCTGACCTTGTAACATGTAAGATTTGTCATGAATTAATTTGAAAGTTACTCAGTACTTGGTATACAAATGTGTGTTAATGATAGGACAATGGTAATGTTTATAGTAACAGGAGCTACATATATTGAACCCTTTCCAGAACACCACGTGGAACAAAATGGCCCGAGGGCAATGGGCTCAACCCTCGGCAAAAGGCCCAAGGGTAAGTGTCAGGGTTTCTACCTAGGCCTTCTCCATACCCGCACTGTTCTGAAGGCTTCGTGTTAATCAGCTCATTTTATTCTTTCCCAAAACCCAGCGAAGGAATGATATGGTATACCCGCTCCCATTCTAGAGATGGGAAAACTGAGGTTTGGAAAGTTCCCAGCTGTGTGACCTTGGACAAATCACTAGGACTGAGGGTCTCAAATCCAATGTCAGGCTCTCAACCAGTTTCCTGCAGTCACCACATTTGGCGAATGAATGAGCAGCCGACCGAGGAAGCCCCAGTGCCAAGAAGGCCACACAGTTCCCAGCGGGGCCTCCTTTTCCGAGGCCAAACCTACCGCCCAGGCCTGAGCCCGGCTCCTACGGCCTGGCCGAAGCGGACTCTCGGCCGCCGGTTCCGCCTGAGAAAGCGCTGGCACGCGCGG
>NW_007252912.1:470458-472526 GCF_000164805.1 Carlito syrichta | reverse complement strand
TTTGCACTGCTAATTAGCGATTTTCTCCTGTTGCAAAACTACTAGCTGCCATTTTCCCTGCGTTAGAGAAGTTAAAGAAATAAGGGATTTGCTAGACCCCCTGCAGGATCTGCCAGCACGAAGAAGTCACGCCTGTTCTGGCAGCCAGCCAAGGGCACCCTGGGGACCCGCGTCCAACCCGGACCTGCCCTTCTGCGGGACTTGGTTAGTATCTGGAGGAGATGATCACCTTCTTCCAGCAAGGACTAAGCGGGTGGTCTCGTTCACCACTGAGTGTCCCGGCGTCCTGGGCGAGGCCTTCCCCCTCCCGAAGCAAGCTGCGAGTATTAATGAATTTGTAGATGATATCCAAATTCTCTGCATGCCCTTCACCTTCGACCAAAGCTTGAGGCGTCTAGGGTCCAGTGGAGGAGGCACCGGGTGACAAAATCAGGACGCTCGCTCACAGCCAGCTGTGACACTCAAGCAGTAGGCAACTGGGGCGTCGACCGGGACAGGCTGCTGGAAGGAGGCGGCAGAGCAAATGGGAACGTGGCGACTCGAGTTAGAAATGGCGTTCCAGCCAGGCTCGGTGGCTCAGCCTGTAATCTCGCGCCTTTGGGAGGCCAAGGTGAGCGGATTGCCTGAGCCCGTGGGTTCGAGACCCTCCTGGGCAACTTGGCGAGACCTCATCTCCACAATACATCAAAAATCAGCCGGGCGTGGTAGCGCGCGCCTGTAGGTCCAGCCACTCGGAAGGCTGAGGCAGAAGGATCGCTGGAGCCCAGCAGGTCGAGGCTGCGGTGGCCGGGAACGGTCACTGCACTCCAGTCTGAGCGACAGAGTGAGACTTCAACTCAAAAAAAAAATAAAAAGAAAGAAAGAAATGGCGTTCCAAGCCCTGCTCAGTGGCTCAGCCTGTAATCCCACGCCTTTGGGAGGCTGAGGTGAGTGGATTGCCTGAGCCTGCGGGTTTGAGACCTGCCTGGGCAACTTGGCGAGACCTCATCTCTACAATAAATCAAAAAATTAGCCAGGCGTGGTAGCGCGCACCTGTAGGTCCAGCTACTCAGAAGGCTGAGGCAGAAGGACCGCCGGAGCCCAGCAGGTCGAGGCTGCGGTGGCCGGGAACGGTCACTGCACTCCAGTCTGAGCGACAGAGTGAGACTTCAACTCAAAAAAAAATAAAAAGAAAGAAAGAAATGGCGTTCCAAGCCCTGCTCAGTGGCTCAGCCTGTAATCCCACGCCTTTGGGAGGCTGAGGTGAGTGGATTGCCTGAGCCTGCGGGTTTGAGACCTGCCTGGGCAACTTGGTGAGACCTCATCTCTACAATAAATCAAAAAATTAGCCGGGCGTGGTAGCGCGCACCTGTAGGTCCAGCTACTTGGAAGGCTGAGGCAGAAGGATCGCCAGAGCCCAGCAGGTCGAGGCTGCAGTGGCCGTGAGTGGCCACTGCACTCCCGTCTGGGTGACAGAGTGAGACTCTAACTCAAAAAACGAAAAACAAAAAAACCAAGACTCACAAACCCGCTAAACAGATATCCTGCCTTTAAAGAGTTTGCATTATTTTTCACAATAGCAAAAACATGGAATCAGCCGTGCTGCCCATCAAAAGAGGACTGGATTTTTTAAAATGTGGTACATATACACAATGGAATACCATGCAGCCATAAAGAAGAACAAAATCACGAACCTTTCATCAACTTGGATGGAATTAGAGTTTATAATACTGAGTGATCTCTCACAGAAACAAAGAGCTGAGTATCACATTTCTCATTCATAAGTGGACCTTGAACTACTACTGTATTACTATAAGAAAATAATTGAAAGTGGCGGGAAACTGCGGGGAGGGGGGTGAAGGGGTAGGGAGGTGGGATTGACAGTAGTAGATATCTGCCTGGGGAAGAGGGGGGCACACCTCATTGATAAAGGTAACTGCATGGTGAATATTTGTATACCTAGCCCTGAATTGTACCCCACAATTTTAAATAAAAATTAAAAGAAGGAAAAAAAAGAGTTTGCATTTTTTGTTTGTTTGTTTTTTGAGTTGGAGTCTCACTCTGTCACTCAGACTGGAGTGCAGTGGCC
>NW_007252912.1:465031-470438 GCF_000164805.1 Carlito syrichta | reverse complement strand
ACTCCAGTCTGGGCGACAGAGTGAGACTCCAACTCAAAAAGAAAAGAAAAGAAAAGAAATGGCGTTCCAGAGGGGTGGGATGTTGAAGAAACGACCCGATAGAGGTGGGAGGTGCAGACAGAGTTCCCTAGGCATTATGTGGAAATTGCAGATGGTTCAGATCAGTCTGAGAGTGTCAGGAAGAGCCTTCTTTTAAAGCCTGGGAGTAGAGAAGGAATGCTCTGACCTTCCTGAGCCCTTGAATGGCCCCATTTCTGACTGGGAATTCCATGCTTCCCTGCCTGGCCATCCCCACCCAGCATGAGAAAGCCCAGCGCACTCCCAGAGACAGGCAGGCAGGGAAAGGAGGACAGGACCTCAGGGGGGCAGGGAAGACGGGGCTCCAGGAACCCAGACCAGTGCAGCTCAGTTGTGAGGCTGGGGACAAGTGTCGAGGTGCTCCCTCCCCTCCAGCAGCACCTCCCAACCCGACTTCCAGAACCAACCTGGAGAGAGTTCTCCATATCCCCCTTCCCAGAGGCCCTTTGCCAGCTCCCCTAGGTGCTGGTTTTGGATTAATCACAGAGTGCCCCCTGGACCAACTACTGGCTGTGGGACCCTGGATGAGAAGTCTGACTTCTCAGAGCCCCAGTTTCAGTGTTGGTGAATGTTTAAAATGAGGCATGTAAAGAGTAAGCACTCAATACACGCTTAAGAAAATCCGCTGGCCTGTTATCCCAGCACTTTGGGAGGTGGAGACGAGAGGATTGCCTGAGCCCAGGGTTTGAGACCACCGTGAGCAACATGGCAAGACATGGTCTCTACAGTAAATAAATAAAATTAGCCAGGCATGGTGGAGCATGCCTGTGGTTCCAGCTACTTGGAGGGTTGAGGCGGAAGGATTGCTGGAGCCCAGCAGGTTGAGGCTGCAGTGGCCATGAGTGTGCCACTGCACTCCAGTCTGGGTGACAGAGTGAGATTCCGACTCAAAAAGAAAGAATGGAAATCAGCTGGAATCTGCAGGTGGTGCTAGAAAAGCAACTCATTGTCCCCTCCCAGCCACCGCCTTTTTATACTAGGCTTCTCTCCAGCCCCACCTCCTTGGAAATCGCCACAGCTGATTGGTCTGGGGGCGAGCACCTGACCCAAGCCAGTCCAATAAGGTCACCTGTTGCAAATTTGAACTACAAAATCCAAGAGTTTGAATGAGGCCGAGGGGAAGTTCGCGAGCCTCCAATCCCTTCTGGTAGACCCAGGTCTGGTGGCTCTGTTGGCCTTGAGAATCCTTGGAGGACATTGCACAGAGCCGAGAGTGGAGCAGATCTTGTAGAGGGGGGCTCCTCGCCCCTGTTTCCTGGACAGGCCCCTGTTCTTCCCACACTTGGGTTTCCCTGAGCCACTTCAATAACCCAGCTTGAGCTTGACCCTGCTAGAATGAGCTCTTGAGGAAGACCCTCAAGTCTTAATGGATGGGAGAAGAGGGTTTGTGAGGATGTGACAATCCTAACCAGTTTTGTGGGAGAATGACCCTTCTTCCCCAACTCTCAGTCGACAAGCTTTGATGGAGCTGGCTCCATCCCTGACTCCAGGGCTGTTCTTGGGGTGGCCACGTGGCCCAGTCTGACCAAAGAGCTGTACTCCAGCCCCACCCACCCCCACTCAGGGTGGGACCAGAAAGACCAAGTGAGAATTCCTGGGACTGTTGAAATGACGACCCCTTAACAATGAAGTCAGCTCATGAGAGAGTCAGAGATCAGGTCATGGGGAACATCATGCTCCTGGACCTAGTCATGCCTGAGCCCACCCTCTGTGCTTGCCAGCTGTCTGAGCCCATAGATTCGCTTTTTGCCTAGTCCAGTTTGGGATGGATTTTCACCCAGATCCTAATTCAGTTCCCCCTCTTCCCTTCAAGAGGAACAATGTAAAATATCCAGGGAAAATGAGATTTTAGTATTGGAGTGGGTTATCAGTGTAAGAATGCCTATTTTTAGGGACGTTTATCTCATATCTAATTTACAATCATGGGACTTCTACTGTACATATTTATCAAAGTGGAAAGCAGCCAATCACCTTCTTAAGAACACAGATTGAAACACTTCCCACCCTCCTCTTTTCAGGACCAGATGTTCCTGGACTTCAGTGTGACTTCTTAGCACTGTCTATGCCAAGTACCAAAGTTAGAAGAATGAAGTCAACGAAGGTGGAGATGGTAGTAACTAATGGCCAACAAACATACGAAAAAATGTTCAATGCCACTCGTCATCAGAGAAATGCAAGTTAAAGCCACAATGAGATACCATCTTACACTGCCAGAATAGCCAGTATTTTAAAAAATCAAAAAACAGTAGATCCTGGCATGGATGTGATGAAAAAGGAATGCTTGTACACTATTGGTGGGAGTGTAAAATAGTACAACCTCTATGAATTTAGCATAGAGCATTCTCAAAGAACTAAAAGTGGACCTACCATTTGATCCTGCAATCCCACCCTCTGTGCTTTCCAGCTGTCTGAGCCAATAGATTCCCTTTTTGCCTAGTCCAGTTTGGGATAGATCTTCACCCAGATCCTAATTCAGTTCCCCTCCTCCCTTCAAGAGGAATGATGTAAAATGTCCACTACGAGGCATCTACCTAAGGAACAGAGTTTGTTGTATAAAAAAGACACCTGCACTCGCATGTCAATCACAGCACAATTTACAATTGCAAGTATGGGGAATCAACCTAAATCCCTATGAACTGATCAGTGGATAATGAAAATATGGTATATATACACTATGGAATACAATCTAGCCATCAAAGAGAATGAAATAATGTCTTTTGCAGCAACTTGGGTGGAATGGAACATCATCCTAAGTGAACTAACTCAGGAACAGAAAACCAAACACTACATATTCTCACTTGTAAGTGGGAGCTAAACTAAGAATCTGCAAAGGCACAGAGAATGGTGTGATGGACATTGGAGACTCAGAAGGGGAAGGGGGGAAGGGGTAGAGGGATGACAAATCACCAATCGGGTACAGTGTGCACAAGTGGGAGTGGTGGGTACACTTAAGCTCAGACCTCTTCACCACTATACAATGCAACCATGTAACCGAAAACTATTTGTACCTCCTAAAGCTTTTGAAATAAATAAAAATTTAAAGGAAAAAAATTTTTAGTGTTCGTGATTATAGAGGCGATGGTGGGAGGCATTGAGGAGCAGAGATTACAAAGGGGGCACGAAGAAATCTTTGGGGTCGATGGATAAGTTCATTATCTTGATCGTAGGGTTGGTTTCATGGGAGTCTTCATATGTCAAAACTTGTTGAATTGTATACTTTAAATATGTGCATTTTTTGTAAGTCAATCAAACCTCAATAAAACTATTTTAAAAGAAATGGAACCGGGCTCAGTGACTTAGCCTGTAATCCCGTGCTTTGGGAGGCTGAGGTGAGTAGATTACCTGAGCCCGTGGGTTCGAGACCCACCTGGGCAACTTGGCGAGACCTCATCTCTACAATAAATCAAAAAATCAGCTGGACATGGTAGCACATGCCTGTAATTCCGGCTACTCAGAAGGCTGAGGTGGAAGGATCACCAGAACCCAGCGGCTTGAGGCTGCAGTGGCCAGGAGTGGCCACTGCACTCCAGTCTGGGTGACAGAGTGAGACTCCAACTCAAAAAAAAAAAAAAGAAAGAAAGAAATGGTAGTAACTTATATAAGAAAAATATTCATATAACCAGCATCAATTAATTGGGTTATAAAGCCAAATCATCCTAAAACCTAATATTCCAGTCATTTTCCAGTGAACTCCTCAGACTGGTGTCTGCATGAGAGGAACCAGAGTTAAGGATTTGTGGTTGAGGATCTCAGACCACACCCTTCACATTGTGCCCTGACACTCACCCACTCAATGGACCCCCAAATATGTCCACATCCTATGTGATGGGGAGTGTCAGGGCAGGCCTCCAGATTCTGAGTGACATGGACAGCAGTAATCGATTGGGAAAGCAGGGTGGAGACCACCCCAAGACGAGCACAATCAAAAATATTCTCCTACACACCCAAAAGCACAAAGTGCCCTAGATCTAAAACAGTCCCTCAAAGTTCCAACATTGTATCCAAGTTTTTAAAGAATTTTGTGTGTGTGTGTGTGTATATATATATATATATATATACAGAGAAATATTGGAAAGAAATGCACTAAGTACTAATGAAGTATTTATGAGAATAGATCAATTCTCATATATTGAAACAAAGCTTAATCATTATAAGTTGTGTTTCAATTTATGAGACTATTGGGACTTTTTTTTTTCCTTTGACTCTTTTTATGTTTCCCTAATATCCTTTAATGAGGATATAATACATTGATTATAAAAAGAGAGAACTTTTTATTTTTAGGAAAGTCAGTGAGGTTCATCAGGAGGGGTTGTATGAATGAATATAATCCTTCTGAAAAACAGTGAGGTTTTATATGATAAGAATCATAGATTTCTTCTACCCCTTTGACCCGCTGCTGTGAGCCGCTACTAAGACAAAAAATATCACGTATGGGGAATGCCATCTGCAGGGAAAAGGGCAGCAGCCCAAGACACAGTTCAGCCTGAGTTCCAGCTTGAAAATACTGAAGCTCATTCCCTTCCTAGAGCACTGGCAGCCTTAAGGAGAAAATGTTACAAAGACTTCCTGTGGGGACATATTTCTGTCACAGTGTTAATTGAAGACAGTCATATATATTCAGTGTTATTGCAACCATAACATTAAAAACTGTATAGGCCGAGCTCAGTGGCTCAGCCTGTAATCCCAGCACTTTGGGAGACCGAGGCGAGTGGATTGCCTGGGCCCATGGGTTCGAGACCTGCCCAGGCAACTTGGTGAGACTTCATCTCTACGATATATTTTTAAAATTAGGGCAACCCCTTTGGGTCCCCTCCCACTGTGGGAGCTTTTCTGTCCTCTTAATAAATCTTGTTTAAAAAAAATTAGCCGGGCATGGTAGCGCACACCTGTAGTTCCCACTATTTGGAAGGCTGAGACGGAAGGATTGCTGGTGCCTAACAAGTCGATGTTGGGGTGACTGTGAGTGTGCCACTGCACTCCAGCCTGGGTGATGGAGTGAGACTCCAACTCAAAAAAAAAACAAACCAAAAAACTATACAGACAAACTATGGTAGATAGAATAATGGGCCCCCAAATATGTCCACATCTTATTCACTGTGGGTCTGTTTTCTTTCTCTCTTTTGAGACAAGTTCTCCATCTGTCATCTAGGCTGTAGTACAGTGTTGCAATGATAGCTCACTATAACCTTGAACTTCTGGATTCAAGCCATTCTCCCACCTCAGGTTTTGCGTGTGTGTGTGTGTTTTGTTTTTTGGGGTTTTTTTGAGTTGAAGTCTCACTCTGTCGCCCAGACTGGAGTGCAGTGGCTGCTCCTGGTCACCGCAGCCT
>NW_007252912.1:455379-464825 GCF_000164805.1 Carlito syrichta | reverse complement strand
CCAATCCACTCACCTCAGCCTCCCAAAGGCACGGGATTACAGGCTGAGCCACCGAGCCCGGCTTCCACCTCAGCATTTTGAGTAGCTAGGACTACAAGTGTGCACCACCATACCTGGCTAATTTTTAAATTTTTTTTTTGTAGAGATAGGTTTTCACTATGTTATCTAGTCTTGTCTCAAACTCCTGGCCTCAAGTAATCCTCCCACCTCAGCCTCCCAAAGCAATGGGATTACAGGCATGAGTCACCACACCTTACCTGAATATGTTTCTTTACATATCAAGAGGAACTAAACAGATGTAATCACAGTAAGGATTTTTTTAACCACTTGATTAAAGCATAGTTGACATATAAAAAGCTGTACATGTTTAAAATATATATCTCATGAGTCTGGGGATAAGTATATACCCATGAAACCATCACGGCTGTTGAGATTAGACACATACCCATAACTTCCCAAAGTTTTCTTTCCCACCCCTTCCTTTTCTTTTCTTTCTTTTTTTTGTAAGAACACTTAAGACCAGGCTCGGTGGCTTAGCCTATAATCCCACGCTTTGGGAAGCCGAGGTGAGTTGATTGTCTGAGCGTGGGTTCGAGACCCGCCTGGGCAACTTGGTGAGACCTCATCTCTACAATAAATCAAAAAATCAGCGGGGCGTGGTAGTGCATGCCTGTAATTCTGGCTACTTGGAAGGCTGAGGTGGAAGGATCGCCGGAGTCCAGCAGGTAGAGGCTGCGGTGGCCGGGAGCGGCCACTGCACTCCAGTCTGGGCCACAGAGTGAGACTCCAACTCGGAAGAAAAAAAAAGAACACTTAAAATCCACCCTCTTAGCAAGTTTAAGTATACAACACAGTATTGTTAGTTGTAGGCACTATGCTACATAGACAGAGAATCTCCAGAATGTATTTATCTGGCATAACTGAAACTTTGTACCCTTTGACCACCACCTCCTTATTTTCCCTTCCCTCCAGCGCCTGACAATCACCCTTGTACTCTCTACTGCTTTGTTTGTCTGTTTGTTTGACTTGATCTGGTTCATCACCTGCAATGTACGCCCTGCTTCTACGAATATGACTATTTTAGATTCCACATACAAGTGAGATCATACAGATGTTAAGGATCTTGACATGGGGAGGTTACCCTGGGCTGTCCAGATGGGCCAAATGGAATCACAAGAGTTCTCATAAGAAGAAGACAAGATCCCGCGCCTTTGGGAGGCTGAGATGAGTGGATTGCCTGAGCCCACGAGTTCGAGACCCACCTGGGCAGCGAGACCTCATCCCTACAATAAATCAAAAAATCAGCCGGGCATGGTAGCGCATGCCTGTAATTCCGGCTACTTGGCAGGCTGAGGCAGAAGGATCGCCGGAGCCCAGCAGGTCGAGGCTGCGGTGGCCGGGAGCAGCCACTGCACTCCAGTCTGGGTGACAGAGTGAGACTCCAACTCAAAAAAAAGAAGAAGACAAGAGAGTAAGAGTGAAAGAAGGTGATGTAATGACAGAAAGGGTGGGGGGAGTAGAGAGAGGGGAATTAGAGGTGCTACAACGCTGGCCCTGGAGATGTGAGAAGGGGCCAAGAGCTGAGGAATGCAGGCAGCCTGTAGAAGCTCAAAAGCCAAGCAAACTGATTCTCCCCTCAGAGCCTCCAGAAGGAAGTGGCCCTGATGACCCCTTAACTTTTAGCCTAGTGAGACTGACGTTGGACTCTGACCTCCAGAACTGTAAAACAACAAATCTGAGTTGTTTTAAGCCACTAAGTCTGTGCCAGTTTGTAACAAAAGCAATAGGAAATGAATACACAGTCTCTAAAACACAATTCTACAAATGATTTATTGGAATGGGGCTATGAATGTTTGTGTCTCTTCCAGTTCACCTAATGAAATCATAAGCTCCAAGATGATGGTATATAGTAGATAAGATCTTTGGAAGGTGATTAGTTCATGAGGGCAAAGCCCCTATAAATGGAATTTGGTGCCCTTCTAGAAGAGGCCTGAGAGCCCTTTCACCCCTTCTACCAGGTAAAGGCACCATTAGAAAGCTCTATAAAGCTGGGTTCAGTGGTTCAGCCTGTAATCCTGCGCCTTTGGGAGGCTGAGGTGAGTGGATTGCCTGAGCCCGCGGGTTCGAGACCCGCCTGGGCAGCGAGACCTCATCTCTATAATAAATCAAAAATCAGCTGGGCATGGTAGCACATGCCTGTAATTCCGGCTACTCGGAAGGCTGAGGCGGAAGGATCGCCGGAGCCCAGCAGGCGAGGCTGCGGTGGCCAGGAGCAGCCACTGCACTCCAGTCTGGGCGACAGAGTGAGACTCCTCAAAAATAAAAATAAAAATAAAAATAAAATAAAATGCCATGGATTGGGTGGCTTATAAACAACAGAAATTTATTTATCATGGTTCTGGAGCCTGGAAGGATTATAGCAGCCTGAATGGACTAAGACAAATAGCAAGGTTGTAAGTGGCTTTTTTCTTTTATTTTCCCTGCTTTTCGACTTTTAAATAATATGCTTCATTAAAATGAAGCAATCAGGAAAAGAGGCAGAGACTCTTGCTGCACAAGACTGTGATTTGGAATAAGTGGCTTTTTTGTTACTGTACAACAAATGTAGGCCTCCATCCAGGCCCACCTCTGATACCTGTGAGGTTCTCTGAGAGGGAAAGTACTTACCTGTCACGTGGGTGCGGGTGGGAAGTAGAACTGATAGGGCTGAAATCCTACCAGGGACCTTTGAACTGAGAACTAAAAGGGAAGGCTTACCTTTCTGTGTTTTTTTGTTGTTGTTGTTGTTGATTTTCTGTTTTTTTTGAGTTGGAGTCTCACTCTGTCACCCAGGCTGGAGTGCAGTGGCACACTCATGGCCACCCCAGTGTCAACCTGTCCGTCCACCTCAGCCTTCCAAGTAGCTGGAACTACAGGCATGTGCTACCATGCCTGGCTAATATTTTTATTTATTGTAGAGACGAGGTCTCGCCAAGTTGCTCAGGTTGGTCTTGAACCCGTGGGCTCGGGCAATCCACTCACTTCGACCTCCCAAAGTGATACAGTGGCCCAATCACAGCTCACTGCCACCTCAACCTCCTAGGCTCAGGAGATCCTTCCGCCTCAGCCTCCAGAGTAAGTGGGTCTACAGGCACACACCATCATGCCCAGCTAATTTTTTCTTTTTTTTTAAGAGACAAGATCTCAATATGTTGCCCAGGCTGGTCTCAAACTCTGGGTTCAAATGATCTTCCTGCTTTGGCCTCCCAAAGTGCTGGGATTATAGGCATGAGTCACCGTGCTCAGCTATCAGGGACTTCTTTGCTCAGCACTTTCTGGTTCCTGAAAAATCATGGGAAAAAATCAGGGAAAAAATTTGATGGGGTCCTCTTTTATTGTAAGGGACATGGGACCCGTTCTCCAGACCCCACCAGTGAATGGACACATGCAATTTTCCCTGAAGACAAAAAGGGGGGGCGCCTCTTTCCCTAGATTTGCATCCACTGCCAAAGTGGCTGGGACTTGAAGAATTTCCCAAATTCCAGCACCATGGCCTCTGCTAACAGGCACAACTTTGTTTTTTATTATTTGTAACATAAATAAGATCAGATGGAATTTAAATGGCCTGGTGGAACTGCACAGGGGTGCGGGCTTTCAGATACAGTCTGGTCAAACCTGCCATGTAAGGTTGTGTGGTTTACACATTGCATAAGCATAAGCCGAGGGAATGCATGGTGCGAGATCCTGTCCATGCACAGCTCACAGAACCTTGGGTCCTGACGAGACTGTGTCGGCCACAGTCTGTTTCTGCTTTCACCATCTGTGTGGAGGCATCAACCACAGCCAAGCCCATGCACTCCTCCACTGGGTGTCTTCTTCCTACACAGCTGACCCTTCTTCTCGGGGCCTCTGCTTAAATGGGACTTTCTCAAATCTGCCTTCCCTGCCACAGAATCCAGTGCAGGTTCTTTTCACCCCGCTGCCTTTATTCTGAGCAGAGCCCTTTGTTGCTTCACAGCACGTGGCACAATTTATAAATATTTAATCAAGACAAAAGGGGGCCGCCTGAAGACAAAAAGGGTGCCGTCTCTTTCCCTTCATGATCTGACTACCCCACTAGAGTAGGGACGTGAGGCCTGGCTCTGCCTTGTCCATCTTTGTGTCTTACCAGAGTGCTGTCACATCTCAGGCATTAGGTAAATGGTGAGTAAACAAATAACGGAGTAGATAATGAATGGCACATGGCATAAAGGCAGATGACTGACATAGAGTGGTTCACAGGCCCTCTGTGCAGGGAACATACCTTGGGGAGAGCTGGGAATCATACCCCCTGGATTGTCAATTCTCCAGGAAGAATGGACTCACAGCCTTGATGTGAGCTGCAGACTATTTAATCTGCCTGAATAGTAAAGAATTTAGCCTTGCCCAAGGAGAGGCCCGCCGTTTGCCCTCAGCTTCTGGAAGATAATCTCTAAGCCCTTGCAATGTCAGACCAGATAGAATATATTCAGGGCGGGGGTTGGCCACACGAATAAACTAGCAATGGGATTTAGGGTGGGGACTGGTCACACTGGATGAGTGAATATGTGATTTAGGGTGAGGGCTTTGAGTAAAGCATGGTCAGTTAGGCCTCTGGAGGACTAGAAACTGATGTGAGTCCTACAGGCATTTGACCAGGGAGCCTCAATAAAGACTCTGGATACAAAGACTCAGGTGAGCTTTCCTGATTGGTCATATTCTGTGTGTATTGTCACACACCATCACTGGGAGGAGCTCTCACCATCCTTAACTCCATGGGAGAGGACAATGGAACCCTCTTAGACCTTGCCCCATGCCTCTTCTCCCTTAGCTGATCTATTATTATTGTTGTTGCTGTCATTTTAGACAAGTTCTCGCTCTGTCATTCAGTTTGGAGTGCAGTGCCACAATCGTGGCTTACTGCAGCCTGGAACTCCTGGGCTCCAATGATCCTCCTGCCTCAGTGTTCCACGTAGCTGTAAATACAGGTGGAAGTCACCAAGCCCCTGGCTAATTTTTTTTTATTTTTTTGTAGAGACAAGGGCTATTAGCCTAGGCTTGTCTTGAACACCTGGCCTCAAGTAATCCTCTAGCCTTGGCCTCTCAATGTTTTGGGATTATAAGTGTGAACCTCTCTTTGGTTGATTTTAATCTCATCCTTTTCCTGTAACAAACTGTAACTGTGAACATAACTGAGATTTGCAATGAGTTCTGTGAGTCCTTCTAGCAATCAAATGTGTGGAAGTGTCCAGATCAAAATTGGCTCATTTGTATTAAACAAACAAGCAAAAAAGACAAATAGAGACGGGGTAGGCCATGAAGGGAGGGTTCTCAAACTATCATAGTTCCTGACAAGAAGAACTATGATAAAAGACTCTGCAAAAACCAAAACCTTGACAAAGACCATCACAACATTACACAAAAAATGTATCTGCCCAACAACTAACTACCTATCCAGTCCCCATCTAGCATTACTCTTGTTGTTGATCCTTGTAGCCAAAGATAATTACCTCAAAACAATTATATAATCCTCCTCATTTTGCCTTTAAACATCTTTGCTAGCCAGGCAGGTGGCTCACATCTATAATCCCAGCACTTTGGGAGACTAAGGCAGGAGGATTGCTTGAGCCCAGGAGTTCAAGACCAGCCTGGGCAACATAGTGAGACCTCATAAAACAAATTTTTTAATTAGCCTGGAATAGTGGTACACATCTGTAGTCCCAGCTACTTGGGAGACTGAGGTGGGAGGATTGCCTGAAACTAGGAGGTCAAGGCTGTGGTGAGCCGTGATCGTGCCACTGCACTCAAACCTGGGCAACAGCGTGAGACTCCAACTCAAAAATGATCAATTAATTTAAACAAATAAATAAACAAATAACAGCTTTCCTTTATTTTACCTCCCTGAATGTGCACATAGTTTACTATGGCTTGTGTAATCCCATTGCAATTCCCTATCCCTGAATAAACACCATTTTATTCTAGAGAGCCTCACTCTGTTAGTTATTTAGGCTGACAAATGTAAGAGTGGTCTTGGGAACCCTTAAACTTGCAGCTGGTATCAGCAATGAGGGTGGCCTTGTGGACTGCACTCCCTCTGATGACACATTGCCCCCCACAGCCTCCTAGGACACACATGTGCACACACACAATCTCCTTGCCTTCCTCTCTCCCCGCCTCTGTCTCACTCTCACTCTGCATGAGGAGGACTGGCTTTCTCTGGTTTCTCCTAGATGGCTGAGGTCTGGTGTCAGGCCAGACACCCGGCTTTGCTGAGACAACATTGCCTACAGACCGATTTCCCAAAGGCCTCTTTCAGGAGCAGGAAGGCACTTGTTTCCTTATGGGCCCCACCACCCATGTCTCCTCTGTCCTGATGGGGGAAAGAACTCTCTTTTTTTTTTGAGTTGGAGTCTCACTCCGTCACCCAGACTGGAGTGCAGTGGCCGCTCCTGGCCACCGCAGCCTCACCTGCTGGGCTCCGGCGATCCTTCCACCTCAGCCTTCCGAGTAGACAGAATTACAGGCATGCACTACCACGCCCGGCTGATTTTTTGATTTATTGTAGAGATGAGGTCTCGCCAAGTTGCCTAGGCGGGTCTCAAACCTGCGGGCTCAGGCAATCCATTCACCTCGGCCTCCCAAAGTGCTGGGATTACAGGCTGAGCCACCGAGCCCGGCTGAGGGAAGAACTTTCTTTCTGACATGGTGAGTGGCAGGTAAACAGAAAACAAATCAGTAGCCAAGTTGGCCACTGAGTCCCCAAGTGTCCCTACCTTTGTCCCCACCCCATCTTCTCATCCTCCTACCCCCACCCCATTACCTACTCTTGGCTTTCCTGCTGGAGGAGAGATTAAGGGAGGATGAAGAGGGAAGGCTGCCCATCAGGATTCTCTCTGGAAATGTCAGAACTTTCCTAAAACGCATTAGGTCCTTCCTTCTCTACTGCCACCGTCTCGCCAAGCCACAGTCACAGCCCATGTTATCAGAGCCAGCATAGCCGGAGACAGCAGCCTCGGATGCCTCTTTAAGTTCAAAAGTTTCAGGCTCAAATCTAAACTTAGCAGCCTGCTGCCCTGAGGTTACAAAACAAGTTCTTCCATGACTGTTATATAAGAAGATTAGGCCTTTTATCCCTCCCTCACCTCTCCCTAGCTCCTCCTCACCCCTGGGGAAATAATTGCTTCCCTCTAACTGTGCTAAAGGTTTCCCCTACTGGCTCGCCCTCTACCACAGGCCCCCACCCCTTCTCTCCCTAAGCCCCAAACACAAACTTACCAATTCCATACACAGTAAATCTGAAGAGGGAGAAAACCCTGCTTTGCTTCCTTCCTACCTTATGTGGCTTAAGTGTCATCCTGCCTAGCCACAGGGGACTGGACCATATGACCTCTCTATGAGCCTCTCAGGCTATATTAACATGTTCAGGGATTATAGAGTCAGCTTCATGTTTACAAAGCTTTCTGCAGAAGTAGACAAAGCTACCTAGATCTAAAGAGAAAGAAAAAAACCAGTCCAAGAAAGTTCAAACTTAGAGCGTAGGAATGGAAAGGCAATGATACAAGTCACCTGGATGGCTGGTGGGACAGGCAGAGGGCAGGGCCTCGCCCTGAAGGTTCTCCACTAATACTTCTAGGGTGGAGCTGGCACCTGCATTTTTTACAAGTACCCAAGTGATCCTGGAGCTGCAGGCTCAGAGAAAAGCTGTGATCTTACATAATATTGTGGAAAGAAACTTGGGGTGTGGCTGCTGTAAACACCAGCTCCCTGAGGTTTTAAAAAAATCAATTCAGACAACTTTTTTTTTTGAGCTGGAGTCTCACTCTATCACCCAGGCTGGAGTGCAGTGGCATGCTCACGGGAACCCCAGCATTGTCCTGCTGGGCTCCAGTGATCCTTCCGCCTCAGCCTTCCAAGTAGCTGGAAGTACCATGCCCGGCTAATTTTTTCATTTATTGCAGAGACGAGGTCTCTCCAAGTTGCCTGGGCTTGTCTCGAACCCACAGGCTCAGGCAATCCACTCGCCTCGGCCTCCCAAAGTGCTGGGATTACAGGCTGAGCCACCAAGCCCAGCCTAGACAATTTTTATTCACATCCATGTCTTAGTTCATTCTGTACTGCTATAACGATACCACAGACTGGGTAATTTATAATAAACAGAAATTTATTGGCTGACAGTTCTGGAGGCTGAGAAGTCCAATAGCAAGGTACTGGCATCCAGCAAGGGAATTCTTGCTGTGTTATCCTTTGGCAGAAGAGCATCACATGACAGACAGGCAGAGAGAGAGGGGTCCCAATCCACTCCTCAAATAACAAGATAACAGCATTAATCCAGTCATGAGGGTTCCACCCTCACCACCTCAATGCCTCTCAAAGGTCCCACTTCTTAATACTGCTCCAATGGCAATTAAATTGAGTTTTGGAGGGAGCAAATATTAAAATCATAGCAACCCATCTTTACCAAGATCTAGTGTGGCGTGAATGCAGGACATATGCCCCACTCCCCCTTCCTTGTTGATGACTGTTTCTCAACCAGGAGGGTGGCCCCTGGCCAAAGCCATCTATTCCTGGTCAAAATGCCCTTGGAGCTATGCATACCTACATGCTCAAGGCAATTACTAAGACAGTAAACATCGTTGTTTCTGCTTCTCTGCCTGTAATGCTATTGCTGTGTCTTGCTCCCTTTCCCACGCTGGGGGTATGTAATTTCTCCCCGTGTCTATTGGAGTACAGAGAGCTTTATACTGACCAGTCACCATCTGTTTCCTCTCAGAAACAGTAATAAAGCCATGTCTTCACCAACTTGTCCTCCAGGTGATTTCTTCAGAATGGATAAACATTATGCAAGCACCCTGTCTGCTCTGGGGCTGCCAGGATACATCCAGTATCTGTGTGTTGTGAGGAGGGATGCCTCTACAAGGGAATGCTTAACTTTTTGGCCTCCAACCTGGCCCTCCCACTCAGCATTCATTTTTTTAGCCAATATTAATTGCATGTAACAATATTCCAAACACTGCAGTAAGAACTAAGGATATATTAGAATGGTGGGTAGAAACAGATACTACCTTCCTCCATGGAGCTTTTAGTTAAGGGAGAACATAGACCTTGTACAAATTGCCATACAAATAAACGAGTAATTATGGACTTTGATCAGGTGCTATGGAAGAAGGTTTCTTAAGAACATTATTCATTCAACAAATATTTATTGCGCTTCTACCATGGACCAGGCATTCAGCCAGGTGTTGGGAACTCAGTAGTGAACAAAACAGATGTGGCTCTGTCCTCCTGGCACTTACAGTCCAGTGGGCAAGACTAACAGTTGGCAAATAAATATAGACTCTGATAGCAAGTGTTGATAAGTTTCCTGCCAAAGGGGCATAGAGAGCAGGACGAGGACTGCTCAGGACAGTCAGGAAGACCTCTCCAAGGAGGTGATTTTTTTTTTTTTTTTT
>NW_007252912.1:440848-455143 GCF_000164805.1 Carlito syrichta | reverse complement strand
AGTCTCACTCTGCTGCCCAGGCTGGAGTGCAGTGGCATGCGCAAGGCCACCACAGCCTCGACCTGCCGGGCTTGGGCAATCTTTCCACCTCAGCCTTCCAAGTAGCTGGAACTACAGACGTACACCACCACGCCTGGCTACTTTTTGTGATTTATTGTAGAGACAAGATCTCACCAAGTTGCTCAGGCTGGTCTTGATCCCCCAGGCTCAGGCAATCCTCTTGCCTCGGCCTCCCAAAATGCTAGAATTATAGGCTGAGCCACGGTGCCTGGCCAGGAGGTGACTTTTAAGCAGAAATGAATGAAGTGAGCAAATGAGTATTTAATGAAGGACCCTTCCCAAACCTGAGGGAGGGGAGCACGGTAAGTTATCTGCAAAGATGGTGGCCAATTTCTCCAGTCACTTCTCTCATCAAGGGGTGGAGTCTATAAATGAATTAATTAAATGAATGCAACAAATTTTTTTAAAAAGAGGTGGAGTCTACTCACCTTCCTCCTAAACCTGGACTGCCCTTGGGGTTTGCTCTGACCAACAGAATGTGGTGGAAGGAACAGTGCGCATTCTGGGTCCAGACCTTAGAGGCCAGGCGGATTCTGTTCTCTGCTCTTGTACCCCTGAGACCCACCACGTAAAAGGTTTAATATGCTACTGGAGAGAGAGGCCCAGTTGTCCCTCTACTCCCTCCCCAGTCAGCTGAGCTACCAGACACGTGAGTAAAGCCATCCAGAAGATTCCAGGCCCGGCTAAGCTCCCAGCTGAGTGCAGCCACAGGCATGACCCCAGCCAACACCACATAGAGCCAAAAGGGTCCCGCTGAGCCATCGCCCTGGCCCAGTCTTGGGATGAGGGAGGCGCAAACCAGAGTGCAGGCAACAGTAGTAGGGGGTAAGGGAGCGGATGATTGGACTTAGGAAACAGAGCCAGTAGGATTCAGTGACGGGGTGATGTTTCTAGCTGTGAATCTCAGGGGCTGGAAGTGCTGGAGGAGGAGCAGGGTTAAGGAAAGATGGTGAGTTTGAGTTGCTACTGGCGGTGCCAACCTTCTGCCTTTTTCACCAAGCCCGGCCTTGGAGAATGAGTTGCCTGGAGTCAGTTTGGTCACAGGGAGTTGTTGCAAGGCAATCAACCCAACTCTCAGGGTTCCTGCCCTGATGCAAACTGTATAACCAAGTCCTGAATCAGACAGATTCTAAGGAAGAGGGATCTTTGTGTCTGCGGGGAAAAAAGCAGAGGAAAATAAGATAGTTGACCTGACTTTTTTTAAAACATCACTAAACATTTAACCAAAATGATAGGAAAATGTCCCGTCCCCCACTGACTCCCTTGACTCCCGCACACCCTAACTGGCCTTATTTGGGGCCTCCTTGACTCAATCTTAGAGACAGTCCCTTACCTGCCAACCCACCTCTGTCTGTCCCTCGTGGCAGACAATGCTTCCCCCATGGCCTTGGTCTGGAAGAGCTATGGGAGCACTCCCAACTATTCACCAACAGGTGGCAGTACTCCTTAAGTCTGTTGCTGAAGCCTGCAGCCCTCCGACTAATGACAAATTCCCAAGATAGATTTTTCCCTGTGCAAAACGGCCATCAGTCTCCCTCATTTACAGACAAGGAAACTGAGGCTGCTGAGGAAATGCTAAGCCCAAGCTGCAAAGGTTTCAGATCCACTAGGGTGTTGGACTGGTTTTCTGACCCAGTTCCAAGAGCAATATGACCCAGGGGGTGTTTGGCAATATCTGGAGATATTTTTGATTGTCACCACTTGGGGGTGGGGGCGGTGCTACGGGCATCTGCTGGGTAGTGGCCAGGAATACTGCTAAAGATGTTACACAGAACAGTGCCCCCTCAACCACAAATATTGTCTAGCCCAAAATACCAACAGGGATGAAGTTGAAGTTTAGAAATGCCGATTTAATCCAATTGTCAAGAGTCAATGGCCCGTGAACTGCTTAGACATCCCAAATCAGGGGTCACTGGACTAGGCTGATCCCAGCCCCTCTCCCTCTCCTACTCCCTCACCTGTTATGAGAGGGGTTCCCGTTGCCCCCTTCACCTGCAAACACACCTCATTCCTGTCTTATTAACATGTCCTGAGCAGCGAGCATGTGTGTGTGCTATGCTGGGTCCTGGAGAGGCCATGGGGGCAAGAGAGGGACAGTCCCTGCATTCCTTCCCAAGTTCAGGCCGCAGGGAGGAACAAGTGTTTGCAAACGTGACAAGTACAATGGAGGGAACAAAAAAGGGACTAAGAATGATACAATGGGGATCAACTTCAACGAAGAGGGTTGGAAAAGCCTCTGAAAAGGTGAAAATTGAGCTAAGCTCTGAGGAACATCTCCCTTTTGTTGAAAAGACAAATATAACCAACACTTTTTAATTTATATATTTTTTCATTTGTTTTCTTTTTTTTTCCTTTTGAAATGGAGTCGTATTCTGTCTCCCAGGCTGGAGTACAGTGGCACACGCATGGCTACCACAGCCTCGACCTGCTGGACTCAGGTCATTCTTCCGCCTCAACTTTCCAAGTAGCTGGAACTATAGGGGTGCGCCATAACACCTAGCTAATTTTTTTGATTTATTGTAGAGACGAGGTCTCACCAAGTTGTCCAGGATGGTCTCAATCCTGTGGGTTCAGGCAATCCTCTTGCCTCGGCCTCCCAAAGTTCTGGGATTACAGGCTGAGCCACTGTGCCTGACCTGCTTTCAATTCTTTTAGCCATATATCCAAAAATGGAATTACTGGATTCCTCTATTTAACCACCACACTGTTTTCCATAGTGGTTGTACCATCCTATATTACTACTAGCATTGCATAATTTCTCTACATCTTGACCAACACTTATTTCCTTCTCTCTCTCTCTCTCTCTCTCTCTCTCTCTCTCTCTCAGCTGAGGTCTCACTCTATCACCCAGGTTGGAACATAGCAGCAGGCTCATGACTACTGCAGCGTCGACTGCTGGGCTCAGGCAATCTCCCACCTCAGCCTCCCCAGTAGCTGGGACTACAGGCACTCCAAAACACCCAGCTAATTTTTAAAATTTTATTGTGGAGACAAGGTCTTGCCATGTTGCCCAAGCTGGTCTCAAACTCCTGGGCTCAGACAGTCCTCTTGCCTCAGCCTCCCAGAGTGCTGGGATTACAGGCATGAGCCACCATGCTGGCCTCTCTCTCTTTTTTAATAATGGCTATTTTAATAGGTGTGAAATGATATCTTATTCTGGTTTTGATTTGCATTTCTCTAGTGATTTGTAATGCTGAACATCTTTTTTCTTTGTTTATTGGCCAGCTGTATATCTTCTTTGAAGAAATGTCTATTCAAGTCCTTGCTCATTTTTAAATCCAGTGGTTTGGGTTTTTTTTGTTGTTGTTGTTGAGTTGTAGGAGTTCTTTGTGTGTGTCTGTGTGTGTGTGTGTGTGTGTGTGTGTGTGTGTGTGTGTGTGTGTGTAATTTATTTTTATTTTCATTTTTTTATTTTTTGAGCCAGAGTCTCACTCTGTCATCCAGGCTGGAGTGCAATGGCACACTCATGGCTACCGCAGCCTCAACCTCCTGGGCTCAGGCCATCCTTCCGCCTCAGCCTTCCAAGTAGCTGGAACCACAGGCATGCACCACCACGCTTGGCTAATTTTTTTATTTACTGTAAAAACAAAGTTTTACCATGTTGCTCAGGCTGGTCTTGAATCCCTGAGTTCAGGCAATCCTATTGTCTCTGCCTCCCAAAGTGCTAGAATTATAGGCGTGAGCCACTGCGCCAAATCCCTTTATATATTCTGGATACTAATTCCTTATTCCCAAAGTGCTGGGATTACAGGCATGAGCCATGTGCCTGGGCTGTTTTTCGTGTGTGTGTGTGTGTGTGTGTGTGTGTGTGTGTGTGTGTGTGTGTTTGTGTGTGTGTGTGTGTTTGTAGAGAAAGAGAGACGAAGTCTTGCTATGTTACCCAGGCTGGTCTTGAACCCCTGGCCTCAAGCAATCCTCCCACTTCAGCCTCCCAAAGTACTGGGATTACAGGTGTAAGCCATCAAGCCTAGCTCAAAAAGACAACATCATCAACACTAACATGCATTTGTTTAACTCACCCTCAATCTTCTCCCCACCCACCAACTATAACTTCAACTGTGTTCTTTTTGTATAATAAGTTCATTTCCAGACCTTGTCCATGTATTTCTATAGTTTCTCAACAATCCTGGGAGTATCTATTTTGTGTCATAATGTTTTTTCTCCCATATCATTATGTAGTTTGGTGATGATCATTTGTACATGTTCAATGTTTTTTGTGGTGAGGATTTTCTAAATGGTTCTCTAATTATTGTTCATTTCTACTGTGGAAAGGGATATCCACATCATTTAATAGAGCTTCAGGATCATGCTCAGCTCAATAATTTCTCCGGCCTGGAGTTGGCCTTCCTCCTCCCTCCCTCCTGTGACTGCCTCCCAAGTAGGCTGGATGACATCTCACAGTGGGAAGGGACTTTGAGGCCAGGCAGCCCATTAGTGGGCTGCACATCTGAGATCATCGATCCCTTGATCAAGTACAGATGTCTAGGCCCTGTCCCATTTGCCCAATCAGAATGCGGGCCAGTGTAGAGAGTTTAAAATACGTCCACCAGTGGCTAGGTGTGGTGGCTCAAGCTTGTAATCCTAGCACTTTAGGAGGCTGAGGTGAGGGAATTGCCTGAGCCCATGAGTTAGAGAACAGCCTGGGCAACTTGGTGAGACCTCATCTCTACAATAAATCAAAAAATTAGCCAGGCATGGTAATGCATGCCTATAGTTCCAGTTAGTTGGAAGGCTGAGGCAGAAGGATCGCCTGAGCCCAGCAGGTCAACACCAGGGTGGTCGTGAGCATGCCACTGCACTCCAGCCTGGGCAACAGAGTGAGACTCCAACTCAAATATATATATATATCTTCAAAAGGTGGATCCTAATTCCTCTTTCTTGAATGTGGGCCAGAGGATATAGTAACTTGCTTCCAGTGCAAAAGTTGCAGCAGAAGCAATGTCATGTGAATCCCAAGGAAGGTCAGAAAAGATGCAGGAGGTTCTGCCTCACCCTCTCCTGCAGACCTCACCCTGGGAAAAGCTGGTGGCCATGTCATAAGGACACTCAAGCAGGCCTGAAGGAGGTCATGTTGGGAGAACAGAGTTCTCCTGCCAACAGCAGGGTGACCAACTGTTCTAGTTTGTCTAGGATAGCTCCAGTCTTAAGACTGAAAGTTCCACGTCCCAGGGAACCTTAGTCCAGACAAACAGAAAGGGGTGGTCACCTAACACCCAGCCCCAACTGACCAGTCATGTGAATGGGCCACCTTTGGAGGTGGCTCCTTCAGCCCCAGCTAAGCCTTCAGGTGACTGTCCCTGACCAACCTCTTGACTCCAGCTCCTCGAGACTCTGCAGCTAACACACAGCTCAGTCCCTCGAGAGCTCTGACCTGCAGAAACAATGCAGAACAATAAAGATTGATTGCAGTTTTAAGTCACCACATTTTGGGGTAACTTATCATGCAACAATAGGTAAGTAATATACCCAGGAATCTGTATTTGGTCACAGTCTTAGGTAATTTGGGATATGGATCAGCATTTGTGAACCATGGCTCTGGTCTTATTCCCTAAAGTAGCACTTTCCAATAGAACTTTCTGCAATGATGGGCAGTCAAGTATGTGTGCTGTGCAATCTGATAGTCACGAGCAAACATGCTGTTAAGCATTAGAAATGTGGCCAATATAACTGAGGAACTGAACTTTAACTTGATTTAATGCTAATGAATTAAGCTTTAAATTTAAATGCACATGTTTGAGATTCCATTTATATAACATCACTGAAATGATAAAATTGGCTAGGCACAGTAGCTCAAACCTACAATCCCAGCATTTGGGGAGGCTGAGGCAAAAGGATTGCTTGAGCCCAGGGGTTCAAGACCTGGGAAACATGATGAGACTTCGTCTTAATAATAATAATAATAATAATAATAATAAAAGCCAAGTATGGTAGTGCCTGCCTGTGGTTCCAGCAACTTGGAAGACTGAGGCAGAAGGATCGTCTGAGCCCAACGTCAAGGCGACTATGGCCATGAGCATGCTACTGCACTCCAGCCTGGGCAAAAAAAAAAAGGGGGGGCTTTAATAAGAAATAAATCCAGCCTGTAATCCCAGCACTTTGGGAGACTGAGGCAAGTGGATTGCCTGAGCCTGCAGGTTCTAGACCAGCCCTACAATAAAGCAAAAACTAGCCAGGTGTGGTAGTGCATGCCTGTAGTTCCAGCTACTTGTCAGGTCGAGGCTGCGGTGACTGAGAGCGTGCCACTGCACTCCAGTCTGGGCGACAGAGTGAGACTCCAACTCAATAAATAAATAAATAAGGCCAGGCAGAGTGGTTCAAGCCTGTAATCCCAGCAGCACTTTGGGAGGCCGAGGTGAGAGGATTGCCTGAGCCTGCAGGTTCGAGACCAGCCTGGGCAACATGGTGTGACCTCGTCTCTACAATAAGTCAAAAAATTAGCCAGGCATGGTAGCACACAGCTGTAGTTCTGGCTACTTGGAATGCTGAGGCAGATGGATCACCAGAGCCCAGCAGGTCAACACTGGGGTGGCCGTGAGCGTGCCACTGCACTCCAGCCTGGGTGACAAAGTGAGACTCTGACTCAAAATAAATAAATAAATAAAAATAAGAAATAAATATTGGTGGTTCAGGGCATCTTTGGGAATTTTCATCATAGTAATAAATGCCAAAAAGAAAATTTTTTTTAAATGATAATATTATGGAGATGAAAAGCAGATACCTGGCTACAGGGGTTAGGGACTGTAGGGAAAAGGGGATGGGTGTGATGATAAAAGGTGAGAGAACTTTGTGGCAATGGAATAGTCCTGTATCCTGATTAGGTGGCGGTTACACAAATCTACACATGTGGAAAATTGGCATAGAACTATACATATGCGTTGTACGCACATCAGTTTCCTGGTTTTGATATTGCACTACAGTCATGTAAAATGGAACCACTGGAGGGAACTGGGTGAGGACATAAGAAACTGCTCTGAACTATTTTTTGCAACTTCCTAGAAAACTATTATTATTTCAAAGTAAAAAGTTGAGAAAAAATTTTAACATGAAATAAGCACGCTAGAGCTCACATGGCTAGTGCCCATCATGTTTGGATAGGGAATCCCTCATAATGCTTAGCTACTCCGAGATAGATCCTGGTCATTCAGAACTTCTGGTGAAGGGGAGCTCACCTCCTCACAGGGTTCTTCTGTCTGACAACTCTCACAAGAAGAAAGCTCAGTCCAGCAGGTTTCAGAGCAGAAGAGGTTCCCCTTCAGCCCTCCATGTGTGCTAGATCTTGAATCATGCCCAGACTTGCTGGAATGAGGCTTCATCCCTAAAGATTCCAAGGGACTCAACAGCACTAATGTTCCAGCTGCCATATACACACACACACACACACACACACACACACAGAGAGAGAGAGAGAGAGAGAGAGAGAGAGAGAGAGTCAAAGAGTCAGAGAGAAAGAGAGTCAGAGTCTCTGTCCCCCAGACTGGAGTGCAGTGGCACGCTCACAACCACCGCAGTCTCAACCTACTGGACTCAGGAGACCCTCCCGCTTCAGCATCCCAAGTAGCTGGAACCACAGACATGCACCACCACACCCGGCTGATTTTTTATTTATTGTACAGATGAGGTCTCGCCATGTTGCCCGGGCTAACCTGGAACCCCTGGGCTCAGGCAATCCTCGTGCCTCTGCCTTTCAAAGTGCTGGGATTATAGGCACGAGCCACCACGCCCAGCCTGGGCTGGCCCTAAATGTGGTCACAAGTATTCTTATAAGAGGAGACAAGAGAAGATCCTACACAAAAGAAGATTCTCTACAGAAGAAGGCAATGTGACGATGGAAGTAAGATGCTACTCTGCTGGCTCTGAAGACACAGGCAGAGGCCAAGAGCCAAGGAAAATAAGGGATGCCACTCCATAAGTGGAGAAGGCCAGGAAGTACGTTCTCTCCCCAGGCCTCAGAGAAGCATGGCCCTTGCAATACAGTGATCTTGGCCCAGGGAAACCATTTCAGACCTGTGGACTCCAGACTGTAAGACAGTTAGTGTGTATTGTTTTAAGCCACTAAATGTGTGATAATTTGCTATAGCAGCGTTAGAAAACCAATACACTACTTAACAAAACCACATGTGCACTTACCTTTGACCCAGCAACTCACTTCTAGGAATTTACTCTGAAAATACACTTCCCAAAACACAAAACACACATTTGCAAGATTACTCGGTGCAGAATTGCTTATAATTGCCAAATACCAGAAATTTCATGGAAGTGTGGTTGAATATGCTACAGGTTTGCCCTGAAATGGAGTCGTACAAGGTCTGACAATTAAGTTCACAAGCTCATCCTAGAGACAGTGCTACATACCTCACTGCTGAATATCACTATGGTCACCTTTGAAGTACTCTCCTTAGGAAGCTATGCACTGACACCAGTGCCTAGTCCACCCGTCAAAGTAATTTGATGATGATCAGGACATCAAGGGTAACATGATGACAGCTCTGATGGCCATTCCAGAAAAAGAGTTTCAAAATTACTTTGAATACCTTCCAATATTTCCTTTATCTTCAAGTAAAGAAAAAAGTCATTGGGGGCCAGACCAGGTAAGCAGGGAGTGTGTTCCAATACAGGTATTTGTTTACTGGCTAAGAACTTCCTCACAGACAATGCTGTGTGAGTTGGTGCATTGTTGTGATGCAAGAGCTCCTTTGGGACCATTTTGCACACACCTTTCTCATGCCAAGATTTTCAGTTAAGATTTTCCTGGCCGGGTGAGGTGGCTCAGCCTGTAATCCCAGCACTTTGTGAGCCTGAGGCGAGAGGATTGTCTGAGCCCGGGGGTCCAAGACCAGTCTGGGCAATGTGGTGAGACCTGGAAATTTCTCTATTGATGTTTATTTAGTCTGCTATGCTTCTCACAGTCAGCTGACAATTTTGATACACAATTTGATTAATTTTTACAATATTTTAGTCACGTCTGATCAATATTGGTTGTCCTGACCTCTCTTCATCTGAGTCGCTTTCTCTCCCCTCAGGAAAGCATTTAGTCTATTTGTATACTGCCATCTTCTTCATGGCATTATCTCCAGACTTCGACTAACATGTCCCTGATTTCACGTCCACTCTTGGCAGACTTAATAAGAAAAGTAATGTTTGTTTGTTGCTCTAATTCAAGCTCCAATATTCTCACGAAGGCACACAAAAACATGCACCAACAATAATGAATGCCACTCGGTGTCCTTATAAGAGAGAAGGGAGAGGCGTGACACATTGAGACACACAGAGAAGAAGACTGCCACACATCCACACAAACTGATATACCAAGGTTATGAAACCTCACCAAATTTGTTTGTACAGAGCTGCCAAGGGACGCGCATGGTGGCAAGTTCTCGCACTTAATTGTCATACCCCGTATGTCGCTGCAAATAAAAATGAGGAAACTGATACAAATGTGTTCCCAAGTGATATTAACCAGAAAGAGAAAAATCTCAAAGGCTATCTATGGTATGCTTCTGCTCATGAAAGAAAAAAGAAGAGAAAAGCATGGAAGCAGGAAATCTAGAAAGGAAAAATTAGAAATCAATGAGACTGGCTGCCTAGAGAGGCCAGTGAGTAACTGGCAGATGCAAACGGGTAGAGGTAGGAATGGGGGTGAGGACCCCACTTCTGTAAATCAGGGCTTTTTTGTAGCTCTGGATTTTAAAGCCATGGTAATATTTGATGTGCTTCCCCCCAAAATAACTATTAATTAAAATCAACCAGGATGTGGTTGAGCCCCAAATGGAGTAAAAACAGTAATAAATGATACCATAATGATAACATAGTTCAGCAGACTCACGCTGATGAACAATATTAAGTCCTTCATGCTTATCTGATGTTTAAAAATAATAATAAACGAAACTAACTATATTAGAAATAAATAATAAAACCAGCCACATCAAAGGAATGAGGAAGAAAAGAGCTAATCTAAGCAACTCCAGAAAACAAGATTTGATTATAATACTGTAAGATGGGCAACCCCTGCGGGACCCCCTCCCACTGTGGGAACTTTTCTGTCCTCTCAATAAATCCTGCTTTCTAAAAAAAAATAATTTTATATATATATATATATATATATATATATATATATATATATAGAGAGAGAGAGAGAGAGAGAGAGAGAGAGAGAGAGAGAAACTACAGGCCAAAAGAACTTTATACATATATGTTGATTAGTAAGTTTGTTTTTCAGCAGAGTATAGGTCAGCAATTTGCAACTCACTTATGTGTGTAGTAGGTTGAATTGTGTCCCCCCAAGAGAATATGTCCAAGTCCTAACTCCCCATGCCTGTGAATGTGACTTTATTTGGGTAGGGTCTTTGCAAACACTATAACTAAGCCAAGGATTCTGAGATGAGGATGGACCCTAGGCTAATGACAGGTGTCCTTATAAGAGAGAAGGGAGAGGCGTGACACATAGAGACACACAGAGAAGAAGGCCAGGTGGAGACGGAGGCAGAGACCGGAGTGATGCAGCCACAAGCCAAGGACTGCCGCGGGCTGCCGGCGCCACCAGAAGCCGGCAGAGGCAGGAAACAGATTTTCTCTCAGAGCCCCTGTGGGAGCCAGACATGCCTTTTTGGATACTTTGACTTTTTTTTTTACCACAGGCTTCCAGAATTGTGAGAAAATTCTAGTTTGGGTTGTTTTAAACCACCCAGTTTGTGGCACTTTGTTGTGGCAGCCCTAACGAACACAAGGTGTATACTGGGTTGGGCAAATGAGTAAGCATTGTGGATCACGAGAGCTGGCCATCTCTCTATTGAAGAAAGGAAAGGGAGAGAGTTAGAACAAGCCCTGTGGTACCCAGTGGGAATCAGAGGGCTTAGTATAAGTTCACAGTTTTTAAGGAAGACAGGAAGATGGAGGATATATAGAAATGGATGTTGATGTGGATGTGTGTGTCTGTCTGAATACATACAAGGGGGCTCCCCTAAAAGCCAGAATTGTCTTTTGGAGGGTGCGGCCCTTGTAGTACAGGCTTCCCCACTAGGTGAGTGTTCTAGGATCCCATTGGCATCAGTGTACCAGCAAGCATTGTTGTGAGAGGCTGCATTCAACTTCAGTGAATTTTTTTTGGAGAAACACATTTGCCCATTTCATGACGGGTGGTTCCAGAGGGCACCTGCCCACACCACACTGAGTGTTCAGCAATTTTTCCCGAAAACGGCGTGACCCTCATGCCCTACTCTCCCTATTTACCCAATCACGCCCTGAGCGGTTTTTGTTTGTTTGTTTCCTCGAATGAAAAAAGTCCTCAAAGGGAGACATTTTGCAAGTGTGGCAGAGGTGAAACAAAAAAAACAGCAGAAACACTACAAGACATCAAAATGGACAAGTTCAAAACTGTTTCGAGGAGTGGAAAAAGCATCTCAATAGGTGTATTGTGTCAAACAGAGAGCTCTCTGAAGGTGACTGAAGTTTAAACATGTAAGAGTAAATACCCACTTTTTTATAAATGAATTCTGGATGTAGCCTGGCATGATGGCTCACGCCTGTAATCCCAGCACTTTGGGAGGTGGCGGAGAGAGGATTGCCTAAGCCCATGGGTTTGAGACCAGCCTGGGCAACATCTACACAATAAATCAAAAAATTAGCTGTACGTGGTGGTGCACGCCTGTAGTTCCAGCTTCTTAGAAGCTGGAACAGAAGGGTCTCCTGAGGCCAGTAGGTCGAGGCTGAGGTGGCCATGAGCGTGACACTGCACTGCAGCCTGGGTGACAGAGTGAGATTCCAACTCAAAAAAAAAAAAAAATCTGGATGTTTGGGACCCCCTTCATATTTTCTAACTGTGTCCACTGAGAGGGCCTAGAAGCAGTGACACCACAGCAAAAACACTATACCAATTGTGGTTTCCCAGCACTGCGTTGCAGTAGGAAGGACCAGGGCTCTTGGCCTGGGGCAGGAAAAGTACAAAATGAGCCTGGTACACCTTGTGGTTCTGGAAATTAAGGATATGCTTTAAACAAAAAAAGGCAGACAGGTACTTGTCAAAAGCTCAGGAGGATGGGTACAGTGGCTCATGCCTATAATCTCAGCACTTTGGGAGACTGATGTGGGAGCATCACTTGAGGCCAAGGGTTTGACACCAGCCTGGGCAACATAGTGAGACCCCATCTCTACTAAAAATACAAAAATTATCCAGGTAGTCCCAACTGCTCAGGAGACGGAGGCAGAAGGATTGCTTGAGCTCAGGAGTTCAAGGTTGCAATAAGCTAAAATCACACCACTGCCCTCCAGCTTGGGTGACAGAACAAGACGCTGTCTCACACAAAACAAAACAAAAAAACAAAAGCACACAAGAGTCAACCCAAATGAGCTTGCAATAGCCAAACCTGGGACAATGTGAGCAACAAAATAAATAATGAGAGTAAAAGATTATAATCTACTGAATAAAAGACATGTCCTTGAATCCATACTGATGTAAAAAAAAATCAGTTAAATAAATAGGTGAAGAAGGGATAGTTCTTCCTTACACTAGAATTCCAATGTATAGACCTAGAAGGAATGATGGAATTGGAAATCACCATGACCAAACAACTGTGATTGTTGCAGGCAAGCATTGTCAGTGAATGGTAAGATCGGTGAGCTAACATGTGACGAGAAATGGAATATTTGCATAGTCTCAATGTATTTCCTCACCAGACATGTAATTAACTACAAATCAAAAAAAATAGTAGCTTTATGCAGAGAGATCTGGCAAACACCCTCTTGGCCAAGTGATCCAGAGCCGAAGAGACGCAGGGCCGTCATGTGCCTCCTGGTCCCATCCTCTGAGAGGAGCATATCGCTTCTGTGCTATTTCTGTCAAAACACATCACTTCACTCTAATCGTGAAAAATATCAAACACAAACTGAGGGACATTCACAAAATAACTGGCCAAGAGTCAAGGTCATGAAAGACGGGGGAACTGTACCAGATCGGAAGAAACTAAAGAGACATGACAACTCAATATAACGTGGGATCCCAGGATTCGAACCTCCAGCAGAATAAAGGCCATTAGTAGGTCAATTGCAGCTCTATTAAGATCTATAGATGAGTAAGTTGTAGTGTATCAATGCTAACTTTTTTTTTAGATCATTGTACTATGGTTAAATCTGATACGTGGCATTAAGGTAATCAGGGTGAAAGTGTACCCAAACACTCTGTGCCATCTTTGCAATTAAAATTCTTTCAAAATAAAAAGGATTTGTTTTGTTTTGACAAAGTCTCGCTCTATTGCTCCAAGACTGGAATGGCACGATCCAGACACACTACAGCCTAGACCTCCTGGGCTCAAGTGATCCTCCTACCTCAGCCTCCTGAGTAGCTAGGACTACAGGCACAGCCACCATGTCTGACTAATTTGTGCATTTTTTTTTTTTTTTTTGTGGAGACAGAGTCTCGCTATGTTGCCCATGCTGGTCTTGAACTCCTTGGCCTCAACCAATCCTCTAGTCTCAGTCTCCCAAAATGCTAGGATCACAGGTGTGAGCCACAGAGCCTGGCCCTGCGTGGTGGTGGTTGTAGTTGTTAAGAGTACATATTAAATCACATAAATATGCCAGGGACTGTGCCAGAGACAGGAGATTTTGGTAAATGCTAGGCATGGCTCTGCTCTGAAGGAGTCATGATGCATGAAGTTCCCAAGCAATAAGCAAGGGAACAAACATACAGATGGTACAATTCAAACAGCAAAAAGTTCAATGGAGAACACAAAATGGGAAGAAGTCTGAGGCAGGGGTCCTAATTAAACGAGGGTGATTTGGAAAAGCCGCTGACATTAGTGGCGAGGCCTAAGAGAATTCAGAGAGCAAATCATGTAAATATCTGGGGGAAGAGTGAGTTAGTCAGAGCAAACAGTGAGCTCAAAGGCTGGGAGGTGAGAGCAGCCTTGGTACATTTGAGAAGCAGCAAAAAGTCCAATGTGACTGGAGTGGAGCTAGTAGGGGCGGAGCGTAAGAAGAGAGACTGGGAGGAAGGCAGAGGTAGGGTCTACAGGGTCTTGCCTGCCATGGTCCAGAGTTGAGGCTTAGCCGGGCTCGGTGGCTCAGCCGGGCTCGGTGGCTCAGCCTGTAATCCCGCTCCTTGGGAGGCTGAGGTGAGTGGATTGCCTGAGCCTGTGGGTTCGAGATCCGCCTGGGCAACTTGGAGAGATCTCATCGCTGCAATAAATCAAAAAAATTAGCCGGGCATGGTAGCGCGCGCCTGTAGTTCCAGTTACTTGGAAG
>NW_007252912.1:426784-440657 GCF_000164805.1 Carlito syrichta | reverse complement strand
GAGGATTGCCTGAGCCCATGGGTTCGAGACCAGCCTGGGCAACTTGGCGAGAACTCATCTGTACAAAAAATTAGTCAGGCATGGTAGCATGCACCTGTAGTTCTGGCTACTTGGAAGACTGAGGGGAAAGGATTACCTGAACCCAGCAGTTCGACACTGGGGTGACCGCAAGCATGCCACTGCACTCCAGCCTAGGTGACAAGACTGAAACTCCAACTCAAAAAAAAAAAAAAAAGAAAAGAAAACATGAAAAGATTTTTGAAAAGATAACTCAATTTTCCCAAGTCAGTTTTCTCAATTTTCTTGGTTCAAGCTGCTATTTCTTGGCTCAACCTTTGGTTATAAAATGTTCTGGAACATTCTCTGAGTCTCTGCCTGGCTCAAACATATCCTTCACCAGTTAAGTCCTTTCACCCTTTGCTAATTACCCCACCACAGTTAAAATAGTAAAGTCCAAAGTTACCTTGGACACCAAAACCTGGAGAGGGAGTCAGTTAATAGCCCTCCAGTTAAGCCAGGTGTGTTTATGTTGACTTTTGAATATTATCATTGAGATAAAGAAATAAAATGGACCAGGTATGGTGGCTCACACCTGTAATCCCAGCACTTTGGAGGTGAAAGCAGGAGGATTGCCTGAGCCCAGGGGTTCAAGACTACCCTGGGCAACTTGGCCAGACTTTGTCTCTACAATAAATCAAAAACTCAGCTGGGTGTGGTGGCACACACCTGTAGTTCGAGCTATTTGGGAGGCCGAGGTGGAAGGATCACCTGAACCCAACAGGTGGAGGCTGCAATGGCCCTAATCGTGCCACTGCACTCCAGCGTGGGCAACAGAGTAAGACTCCGACTCAGAAAAAGAAAAGAAGCACAATGAACCAATGCCCATAGAGGACCTGTGGATCCCCTGTGAAATGTCCACAGATTCTAAGGTGAAGACCTGATCACAAGCCTTGATTTACAGCATTCTCCATTGCAGTGGGTGTAACTCGCTAACCTGCATGCCTCTAAACTTCCGGAGCACCAAGCAGCTCCAAGCAAGGGAAGTGATGTGTTCTCTAGAAAACCTTTGTAAATTCTCCTCCCCACCCGGCTACCCTCCCTTGCTAGTTGGCTGAGGACCAGAGAACCAACCTACCAGTGTTACAGAGATTAGCAATCCTAGCTTCACGTTGGTGTCATCTGAAGCACTCTAATAAATACTGATCCTAGGCTCCAGCCCCCGAGATGAGATGATTCTTTAATTGGTCTCCAGCCCCCGAGATGAGATGATTCTTTAATTGGTCTAGGATGGCCTCTGACATCTGTATTTATTTTTTTAGAGTCGGGGTCTCACTGTGTGGCCCAGGTGGGAGTGTTGTGACACTCCCTGCAGCCTCGACCTCCTAGACTCAGCCAACCCTTCCTCTTCAGCCTCCTGAGTAGCTGGGACTACAGGCAAGCGCCCACGCCCGGCTAATTATTATTACTGTTATTTTTTGTCGAGACGAGGTCTCACTATGTTGCCCAGGCTGGTCTCAAACTCCTGGGCTCAAGTGATCCTTCCGCCTGGTCCTCCTGAAGAGCTGGGTTTACCGGCGTGAACCCCGCCAGGTCGATACCCGTGTTAAGCTCCCTCTGATGATTTTACTGAGAACCGACTGGGGCCAGATGAAGACCTGGCTGCTATTAGAGAATTAGCCACGAGGTGACGCTAGAAGCTGCCCTAAAAAGCGCGATGTCCCAGTTGGCGCCTAGGTGGGACTTAGCAAGCTGCAGGCTTCCCAGAAGCAGCGCTCCCCTATCCAGGCAGAGCACGTTCCCGCGCACCTATGAGCTGCCAGCGAAGAGAACAAAGGGAACCCCAAAATAGGCCTTCCCAGGGCCCGGGGTTCAGGCCCACACACAAGACACATCCTCTTTCGGGAATCAAGAAAGAGCTCTCTGAGGGCAACACTCCCGCTCTAAAAAGAGCAATTGCTTCCACATCTCTCCAAAATGCCCTTGGAAGAAAAACCCAGCCTACCCAGTAGATAGTGTCTCCTCAGTTGCAAAAATGAGCCACTCTCGGAAGCCATTTCTCCCTGAATTACCTTAACTTCCCAAGAATTGCACACATAGGACCGCCAACCCGTTTAAAACTGGTGCAAAATTCTGTGTGCATTTTTTCCCCTAGAAGAGGGTCTGTGTCTTTCACTACAAGGTTGAAGGATACAAAAGATGAAGAACTGTTAAAAACAGACAAACCTTAATAAAGACATGTAAAATTCTGTCCTTGGGATCCAGCTGATTTGTTCTGGAATAAAGATACTCACTTGCTCCCGGGTCCCACTGAAGGGAGAACGCAGCCAGCGCCATCCCCTGGGGGCTCACGGACTTAGCAGACCCAGGGTTTCCTTCTGAGTATCCCTGTCACCTGCAGGCTCTGCATGAGGGAGCTCGCTTGCTCAGGTGTCTTCTTCCCTTGGGAGCTGTCAGAGAGAAGGTCGCTGCTGAAAATTCCTTGACCTCGTCTTCAGTGTTGCAGGTACCTGCACCCGTTATAAGAGGGGCCGTAGGATCAGCGGGGGCACCTCCATGGAGCATGTGCCCTAGCTGGCATGAGAGCCTTCACCTGACTAGCGGGAAGATAAAGGAAGGCCGGTCCTGATGGGCAAAGTGAGGCAGCATGCAAAGTGCTTTTCCAGCAAAGTGCTTTTCCAGAAAGGCAGGCCTTGCCCAGTATCACACAGCGAGGGCCTCAGAGCCATGCCTGGGCCCTGGGTCTCCCGCCTCCCACACGGGCGCTTCTCCTGGTCCCGTGAGGGGCTGCAGCTCCAGCATCCCTGCTGGTGAGTGGGTCCGTGGGAGCAGCGCCCACCCAGGGCGGGCTGGCCAGCCAGGCCTCCAGAGTAAGGCGCCACCCTGGCCACCACCCGCCCCTCCCTCCACGCCCTCCCATGCCCTGCCTGGCCCGGCCACCCTCGAAGCTCCCAGGTGACCCACTTCCCTCCCTCCCTCTCCTCTGCAGCTTCAAAACAAACCAAAATGCAGACCAACATCCTTTGTTTGTTTTGGGGGATCAGAGAAAGGGGAAAGCAGCTAGCTCTGTGGGTTTGCACTTAAAAACAAAACTGCTCAGAGCTGCCAGAGCAGAAACCAAATTAAGGGTGAATTCGGAGGCCAGAGCTCCTGGTGGTGGTGATCGTTCAGAATGAGTCAGGACAGGGGACGGGGCGCTCGGTAACAAGGCTCTACTGACCTGAGCTGAGGGCCCGGCTCAAGGCCGTGGCCACGCCCCTCACCCTGGGCACTGTGTGTTTGGAGGGCACCAGGCCCTGAGGGGACAGGCTTTCCAGTCACTGGGTCCGCACCTCCTTCCTCACCCTGGGATGTGGGGGACAGGGGATGCCGTGAGAAATAAACCTGGGGACTCAGGACCTCACAGCCCCAGCCGATCCTCCGTCTGAGCCTTTCTTACTCACAGGCCCGACTAGGAGACCTGCCCAGAAGGAGCTTCTGGCCCGCAGGTGGGACCATTCAGCCCAGGGAGTTTCCAAGGGGACATGGCCAGGCACCCTGCCCACTGAACTTACGCTTCCCAATGAAACTGGGCACCCCCAGACCCTTGAAATCCAGGAGGGAGCACACAGTAGGGCAGAAGCCAGAGTGCTCCAGACATTGGGGGTTCCCCCTCTCAGCTTCCAGAGTCTGCAGGCATGGGGACACGATGTCACTGGATCCCGTCCACAGCCTCGGTGAACACCTGGGCACTTGGGGTGGGGGTCCCGGAAGAATAGTGGTCGGAGACCTTAGGGTGAATGGTGGGTGGATCAGTCAGCCTGGCAAAGTGATGTCATCAGTTTCAACTGTCCAAGGACAGCCAGAGATGTTCCCAGCTGAGAGAAGACCCCACACCTCCCCCAACAGTTTCGGACGCACCGTCTCATTCGAGCTTCACAACTATCCAGGCTGGAGAGAATGAGGCTGCTTAGAACCAGAGAGACAAAGCAACTTGCTCAAAGTCACACAGCAAGCTAGCACCAGAGGCGGGGCTAGGACCTGGTCAGCACTGAGTCACACCCCTCCCAGGAAGTAGCCCACCAGAGCAGGATTTTAGATTGCGGGACCACCTGGTAGGAGGTGGCTGGAGAGGACTCTCACCTCCTCCCTGGTTATTCTGGCCTCTGGTGGGTTGAACAGACTTGCCCTGAGCACCTCCATCTTCTTAAGCTACCGTTTTTGAATTGTCACTTGACCCCCATTCTCTCATCTAATCCTCCCTCCAGCCCTGACAGGTAGGTGCCTTCCTTAGTCCATTGGGAGATGAGGACGCTGAGGCAGAGAGACACTGATCAACCAGCCCAAGGTCACACAGCCGGTGAGTGGCAAACTGGGATTCAATCAAGCCTTTCTAACTCCACAGCGTGCGGGTGGGGGGTTCTTTTCTCCACAGTGTCCTGGTCCCACCCCCCCATCTCTTTATCCATGGAATGTTGAGCCCACACTCCCTAGATTCCATGACAGCTTCCCCAAAAGGTGGGCCTCCTCCAAGATCCAAGGTGGGTGAGATTTGCAGTCTACACCTCACAGGCTCATCCCCCCTTGCTGGGAGGTTGACTCAGACGTCTGTGTGGGGCCCGACCCCTCCCGCCTCTCCACCCTAGCTCCAGCTTTCATCAAAGCACAGGTGTGTGTACAACGGCCCCACCAGCAACAGCCGGCACCTGGGGCCCCCTCCCCCCAGTGGGAGCGCCATCTCATCCTTCCTGCCTGGACATTCTCAACTGCTGGTCTCCACACAGACAGCCAGGGGACTGTGGAGGCATAAAATCTTCCGGGGCCCTGCCGAGTTCGCTGGCATTTCAGCTCCCCCAGTGGACAGATGTGTCCTCTCCTCCTTCAGAAGAGGGTTCATTGGCACATGTATGTGCATACCTGCCTGTGTCCATGTGCACATGTCTACCTGTGTGTGTGTTTATACACATACCTGTGTGTTCAGGTGTATATACACACACCTGTCTGTGTGTTTGTTTGGGTGTGCACAGGTATGTAAGTGCACACCTAGGTGTGGAAATGACTGCGTGATGGGTCAAGCTGTGTGTGCCATTGCATCACCTCATTCATTCGATGAACATTTCTTGAGCGCCTCCTCCATGTCAGGCACTGTGCCAGGGCTGGGACTACAGAAGAGAACTGGATACCTAGAGCTCAGAGCCCTTGCAGAGTTCACTACCATGTGAGATGCCCTCCCTCCAGGCCGTCCATCCTGGGATAGGGAAGCCTGTGCGCGAGCTGTAACTCTGCCTGGGAACCAGAGGGCAGTCTTGACCTTTTGGGCAGCTGGTCCCAAGACCAGCCCAGGGTGGGGGCCCAGCAACTCCCAACAAGGTCCACTCTGCAAATATCCACTCCTTGTCCTTTTCATTCACATCATAGCCAAAAACCCTGCAAGGACACAGTGGATAGATCGATGGCTTCTTCCGTGGAGGTGGAAGACGAGCCAGGGATCAAGATTCCCAAAGAAAGTCCATACAATCCATCAAAACTATTTCAGGCCCTGCTGCCCTAGACTCACCACCTTCAGTCAAGAAAGCACCATGAGCGGCCCGTCTACCCAGCCACCCCCCTGCTCACAGAGACGGCAGCTGAAGTTCAATGTGTCCCCTTCCTACTGCTGCTAGAGTTGTGGCTCAAACAACATGAACCTTTTATATCACACTTCAGGATGTCAAGGATCCTACAATCAAGGTACTAGCAGAGTTGCCTTCCTTCTGGAGGCTATAGGAGAGACTTGCCTTTCTAGCTTCAATTGATTGATTGATTGATTGAATGATTGATTGATTGATTGATTTGGGATCTTATTCTGCCACCTAGGCTGGAGTGCAGTGGCACAATCACAGCTCCCTGCAGTCTCGACTTCCTGGACTCAGGTGATCCTTCTGCCTCAGCCTCCTGAGTGGCTGTGACTATAGGTGCGTGCCACCACACCTACCTGGCTAATTTTTAAATTTTGTTGTAGAGACAAGGTCTCACTATGTTTCCCAGGATGGTCTCAAATCTCTGGGCTCAAGTGATCCTCTCACCTTGGCCTCCAAAAGTACTAGGATTACAGATGTGAGCCGCTGTGCCCAGCCTGCCTCCTCCAGCTTCTAGAAGAGTCCTGCATTCCCTGGTTCATGACCACCTCCTCACCTTCAAGGTAAGCAGTATCTTCCAATGTCTCTCTGACTTCTGTTTTCTTTTCTTTTCTTTTTTTTTGAGTTGGAGTCTCACTCTGTCACCCAGACTGGAGTGCAGTGGCATGCTCCTGGCCACCGCAGCCTCCACCTGCTGGGTTCCGGTGATCCTTCCGCTCAACCTTCCAAGTAGCTGGAACTACAGGCATGTGCTACCATGCCTGGCTAATATTTTTGATTTATTGTAGAGATGAGGTCTCACCAAGTTGCCCAGGCAGGTCTCGAATCCGCAGGCTCAGGCAATTCACTCACCTCAGCCTCCCAAACCGCGGGATTACAGGCTGAGCCACCGAGTCTGGCCTGACTTCTGTTTTCATGGTCACGTCTCCTCACTCTGAATCTTCTGCCTTCCTCTCTGAAGGACCCTAGTGCTGGCATTGGGCTCACCTGAATAATTCAGGATAAGCCCCCTCATCCCAAGATTCTTCATGTAATCACATCTGCAAAGGTCCCTTGCCAGATAAGATCATGCATTCACACGGTCAGGGCATTAGTGGGCATCTTGGAACAGAGGACATTATTCTGTCTACCAGAAACTGGGAAATGCCCAAGGTCTGAAAGGTTTGAGCAAAGACCAGAACTCGGGCTGCAGTTCCCTCAGATCTGGGTCCCTTTGGGCAGCACCTCAGGAGGGAGGAAAAGATCTCCCTTCACATTTAAGGTTATTTCCCCCCAAATGCTGCACACAGAGTGGTCAAATGTACCTGGTTTGCTTTTTATCTTACTTCTACCACCTACTAGTGGAGTGACCTTGAGTGGGTGACTAATACCTTCAAGCCTCAGTCTTCTAGTCTGTAAAGTGGAGGGTGATGATAAGGTGACACTATGTAGCCTGTTTTGAGGGTGCAATGAGCCCAGGTGTGACCGCTCTGTTAGAGCTTTGGCTACAGTCTCAGCCACCCCCTGCCAACACAACCCAGCTCATGTAAAAATGGAAGATTGGCCAGATGCGGTGGCTCAAGCCTGTAATCCCAGCACTTTGGGAGGCTGAGGTGAGGGTATTGCCTGAGCCCACGGGTTGGAGAACAGCCTAGGCAACTTGGTGAGACCCCATCTCTACAATAAATTTTTTAAAAATTAGCCGGGTGTGGTAGCACGTGCCTGTAGTTCCAGCTACTTGGAAGGCTGAGGCAGAAGGATCACCCAGCAGGTCGACACTGCCATAAGCATGCCCACTGCACTGCAGCCTGAGTGACAAAGTGAGACTCCCACTCCAAAAAAAAAAAATGGAAGAGTGAAGGTGGGGAGGGGAAAGAATGCACACTTGGACCCAGCAGGACTGGGAACTGAGACAGTGACCTTGACCCCCAGAGCCAAGGGGGGACCCCCTCTTCCCTGGGAAACCCCCAGTGAATGAAGCCTTTGATACTTAAGTGGGTCACAGCAAGGGAACAAAGAGATGCTTTCTGCATGAAAAGCCACCTGCAGATGGAGGGCAGAAACTCTGGTTAATAAAGCACTAGGTGTCAAGTGACTGCAGAGACATGGGTAGGTGGTCCATGGGGGGTAGGTGGCAACCACAGAGAAGCCACAGAGAGAGGGTCGACATCAGAGGTGCTGCCCAGGCATCTCCACATAGGAGGTAGATGGTCCCTGGAGAACTGAGAAGGCTCCCAAAGCCTCAGAGGGGGACCATTTCTGCAGGAGAGACGACAGATGTTCTCCTGTCCAACTCAGCCCCCACAGGAGGAAACTCCGGGGCAGCAATGACTGCAGGACCTCCTGCAGCCTCCTCACTGCCACATGGCTGAGAAGTATTTGATCAGCTTGTGATGCTGCAGGCCCCATCCATCTGCTGCAACCCTTTGGGATATTTCCCTTTTGGCCTTTTTATCTGCTTTTTAAAATCCTATGTACCTTTTTGTGCCATGGGAATATGGACAAAGCAAATCAGCACACGACCCGGTGTTGTTCCCACATGGGAGTGAGGCTGGCTGAAAAGTGGGGGGATGTGGGGGTGACACCACAGTGCGATGCTGGATCACAGAGCCTAGCCAGCAAGTGAAGTCACTTGTCTCTGGCAGAGACCTCATTACTCATAAAAGAAATGCATGGCCATTAAAGAAAACCGGACCATAAGGAAAGACCACCTGAGAGCCTCATTCTCCAAAGATGATCCAGCTAATACAGTATCTTGGTCTATTTCCTCCGAGTCTCTTTTCTCCTGGGAGTCTTTTCATGTCTGTGCATGCTTGTTTCTGTGTTGTCATTTAGCATGGATTCACTTACTGCTATCGCTCAGTATGTAAAGCAGGACTTGGCACAAGTAGGAGCTCACTAAATATTTGCTGAATGAATGAATAAACATAGGTAACTTTTCCATGTGATAGATATGTCATCTATCTGGACAATTGAGGGCGTCCTCTGTGCTAAGTACTTCATAAGCATCTTCTTCTGTGATACAATATTCTTATGAAGTAGGGACTGCTACTATCCCCACTTTACAGGTGCGTAGACTAAGGCTTAGAGAGAAATGAAGTCCCCAAGTAATGCAGGGAACACTGGGCTTCTAACCCAGGCCTAGCCGATGTTAAGCTTGTATTCCTAATACTAGATATCATTGCCTCTCAGTGAACATTTTTAGAAACAGCATTTAAAATGATCTTATACTATTCTTTTAAGTGGACTCATTAAGGCATTACTCAATTACAACAAACTTAGGTTATTTTCTGGTTTTCGTTTTTACCGTCATAAATAATTCTGCAGTAGGCAACTTTGTGCATAACTCAACTCCCTATTTCAGGGTTACTCATTAGCAAAAATTCCCCAGAAATTTAATTATTGGTTCAAGTAGTACAAGCATTTTGAAAGCTTTTGAGGTGTTTTTCCATTCCACTTACTTTAGTTTTGTTTTGTTTTAAATATGGAAATGTAGATGTATTAAATCCACCACCTACTCTCTCCCCCTCCTTCTCTCTCTCTCTCTCTCTCTCACTGTCCTCCAGTTCCCAGATGTGAATTATCTTCCCCTTCCTGAGGAGTTAATGATTCTTTTTCCGAGAGACTGCACAGTTTGCCCTTTAGTTATTCAGCGCATCCTTGGGGGTTTGTGCTGAGGAGAGACCCCATTTACACTTCCAAGTCCCCGAAGCTCCGCCCCCTCTCCCCTGGGTGGAGGGAGATGAAAGAGAATGTGACAGAGCGTGTGAGGTAGGGTGGCTGGTGTGTTCCTAATTACAGGGGAGCATTGCCCCTTCTCAAGGTCTTCCATTTCTTCTTAGACGCTTCTACAATGTTCAAGTTGACGGAGTTAAGGCAGAACTGTCCAAGTGAGAATTAGCTCGAGGAACTCCAAGGATGCAAAAATTCTTAAAAAGGAACATTAAAATATATCAAATTGGGGATGAGGGTGTCGCTGGACACATTCATTTTTGGTGAATTGGCTTTGGGCAAGTGCAGTGGTAGAGTCAGAGTGGGGCTGGGGGCTGAGGCCCAGATGGATAAAGACACCCCCTCCCCAGTCAAAGAGCCATCGGGACACCTGGGGGAAGGGGCTCCTCCCAATGCAAGAGGCCTTGGAGTGGTTGCTGAAGCTTGTATGGACTCTTCCTGACTGCAAAAAGTGTTGTACAGTCGTGTGGGTTGCGCCCTGCACAAGGGCTCGTGGCCCAGGGAGCAGTGAGGCTGAAACTAGCCCATGCCCTCTAGCTAGGAGGACGGAGCCCTGTCCTCCATTTGTCTCAGAGACACCTTGTGGGCCAGCAGCTGCCGGGATTGCACTATGAGATGGGGAAGGAGCACTGGACCAGGAGCCGGGGGGCAGGCCCAGCCTCCAACTCTGCTATGGCTTTCCAGAGGAGAGGCCTGAATTACCCTCTCTGCACCTCCGTGTCCCCACCTCTGTGATGAGGGGGTTGGCCAGCCAATCCCAGCAACTCTGCCCAGCTCTGATGCTGAGTCCACCTTGAGGGTTTATAAGCAGCTCTTGCAGCACCCACTGTGTGCTTGGCTTGGGTTAGAGGGGAGAAGATGCCCTGAGGTTCTTCTACAGGGCAGGGTGACAGGCTAACCAACCTTTTTTTTGGTTTTTTTAAGTTTCAAAACAAAGTTTATTAGAGAAAGACGAGAAGAAAGAAGAGGAGACATGCTAGAGTTGGTATGGGTGAGAAAAACCGCCACTTTTTTAAAATTCTTTGAGTTGGAGTCTCACTCTGTTGCCCAGGCCGCAGCCTTGACCTTCTGGGCTCAAGCAATCCTTTTGCCTCAGCCTCCCAAGTAGCTGGAACCACAGGCTCGCACCACCACACCCAGCTAATTTTTAAATTTACTGTAGAGACGAGGTCTCCGCCAAGTTGCCCAGGTTGGTCTCGAACCCCTGGGCTCAGGCAATCCTCTCACCTCCGCCCCCAAAGTGCTGGGATTACAGGCGTGAGCTCTTGCACCCAGCTTAACCAACACTCTTCAGACAGAATACTGTTCCAGAGGAACCTGTGTTTTGGTTTGGGCCCAGGGCCTTTCCCTTTCAGGTGGCTCTTTCTTGTGAGTTTATTTGTAAGAACCTCACTGAGTAAGCCAGCAGGCCTCCTTGCTCACCACCTGGATGTGATACCACCTGTTCCATATCTCTCTTTCGATAAACTCTGGGGATTCAATATTGTTAATCACCAATGCCAGTTGACAGGCTTCGAGTCACTCTGAATACTCTGAACACTCCAACCTTCCCTGAAGCAGGTCATGAGACTCTCATGTGAGGGGTGCCTCCCTCTGCCAGGAGGAAAGGAGCATCCTGTCCTCTGAAGACTGGGAGGCAGGGAGGAACCCAAGGCTCAAGCCTAGCTACAGTCCCCAGTGCACTGCTCTCAACTCAGTTCCCTGGTCCTGCCACCTCTTCCCACAACCCTCCACGCACCAAAACATTCTGGTTTAACTGTTTCTTCGGGTCTTCGTTTTCTCAGGAGGGCTCCCACGTTGCAGAAAACGTCCATGAAATACGGTTGTACGCTTTCTTCTTACGTATCTGTCTTTTGTTCCAGGGCCCCAGCAGAGAACCCAGAAGGTTAGAAGGAAAAGATATCTGGGTATTTCCCTCCCCAACATGCCCCACTTCCCATGTGCCAGGCACTGTGCTCGCTGTTCCACACACCCGTTCAACCCTGCCAGGCCTGGGGAGCTGCTGTCGCTCTCCCCACTCTGCAAGGCTGAGAGAGAGGGAGGCCCCTCATCCCACAAGGCATGCCTGAGCGGGATCCCAACTCAAATGACCAAACTCAGGCCCTGGAACCATCTCCAGCTCCTTTTTAAAAGAGGAAACTGAAGCATGTTGTGGGCATGCACTTGCCCAGTCACCCAGCAAGTCAGCAGAAAGAGGGCTTTCAGTTACTTCCAAGAAGACCCCCACTCTATTCCCAGTCTCCCCCTCAGCCCCTCCTCCCATGCCTGGGGAGGATCCACGTTTTGTCAGTTTGCTGTGGATTCATGGACCCATGGCCCAGTCATTTGCCAATCTCTGGGTCCCTCCCCTGAGCGGTGGTGCCCTCGGGAGGAAGATGCTAAGGGGGAAGCATTCAGGGAAGCCTGCTTGGAGTCAGACCAAAGGACTTGGCCCCAGAGGAGGAAGCCTGGGGGACACCGAGCAGGCTGTGCACCCCCCACCCTACTTCCTCCTCCAGGCCGCATTTCCAGGTCATCCAAAACTGCATGGGCCAAGCTTTCTCTCCAGCCTCCACCTTGCTGGGTGACTCACCCAGTCTCTGTGCTACCAAGTCACCACAGCCCACCCAGTGTGGCAGTCAACCAGTGCTCGCCCTCACCTAGAAAACATGCCTTTTGGCCTAAAGCACAGGTCAAAACCAGGCAGAAACAGGGCTTCTTTCTGTTCTTTATCTTTATGATCGGTTCTTCCCAGAGCTGGCATCCACTCCTACTTATTAAAAATGCGAAGAACGAAGCAGAGCAACAGAGACATCTGCCTTCCGACTTCCTGCGGTGACCGGGCAGGAGGAGGGAACACTTAGCTCCTTTGTTGTGCAGGCTGCTGTTTGTCACTGACAATGGCATTCTGAAGGAATTATGATATTAGGGATTTAATAACCATTCAATATATGCAGTAAAATATTTCAATGATGGCGTTTCTGGGAAGTGCCATCCTCATCTGGAATTTACAAAGTGTCTTTTAATTAAGTCAGTTCTAAATGAGACACCTCCTCAGTGCAATAATTTTCTGAATGAAGCTGCCCTGAAGTACTAATTAGTTTGTTTATCATGCTTAATTTACTCTGCCAGCATGGCGGCAAGGGTGGGGCTGCTCTGCTGGAACTAGCTGAGGGCCTGGCCAGCACAGGCAGCAGTTTGGGGCTTTCCTGGCTGGAGGGACGGAGGGATTTCATTTCACCCTGTCAAGCTTCTAGACTGTCCCTGTTGAGAATGGACTACCCCATTTGAATAGAACTGGGAAATGCCTCAGTTCCTGGCCCGCCTCCTGATTAACTCAAGGAGCCACTCGCCATGGGAAGCAGGGACTGAGCTGCCAGAAGTGTCAAGCAGAGGGCATTTGGCATCAGGTAGGACAGTGGGCTGGGTGACTACAAAGGTCCCTTCCTGCCCAGCATCCCTCTGGTGGATCCTTTTGTTTGTTTGTTTGTTTGTTTGTTTGTTTGTTTGTTTGTTTAAATAACAGAGACAAGTTCTCGCTATGCTTCCCAGGCTGATCTGATATTCCTGGACTCAAGCAATCCTCCCACCCCAGCCTCCCAAAGTCCTGGGATTACAGGCACATACTGCAGTGCTCTGGTAGTTTCTTTAGTATTCATTCTTCTGTCACTCACCAAGCAAATGAAGAGCAAGTGCCTCTGCATGGGCTGGCACCAGGTGGCTAGCAGTGGGGAGTCATCACGAAGGAGACAGGCAGACAGCTCTGGAAGAAGCCACAGGGAGAGGTGGAGGGTGGACATGGGATGTTGTTTAGGTGTGGTAGTTAGATCCCACTGTGGTGTCCATTGGTGATTTGATCTGAGGGAGGACAGGCCATAGGGAGAGTTTTCAGTCCTGAAGGAGGCAGGGGAAATCAGAAACACTTTGCCTCTCTGGTGCACACAAATATATACTCATATTCCAGGCCTCACGACACATGAGGACATGGTTAGTTTGTTTTTAATTGCCATTTTCTTTTTATTTAAATACAGCCTGGCACAGTGGCTCATGCCGGTAATCCCAGCAGTTTGGGAGGCTGAGGTGGGAGGATTGCTTGAGCCTAGGATTTCAAGACTAGCCTGGGCAACAAGGCGAGACCCTATCGCTACAAACATAGAAAAATATGTTTAGCCGAGCATAGTGGTACATGCCTGTAGTCTCAGCTACTCAGGAGGCTGAGGAATAAGAATCGCCTGAGCCCAGGAGGTTGAGATTTTAGTGAGTCATCATCATGCCACTGCATTCTAGCAGAGTGAGACCCAGACTCAAATACAGAAAAATAAGTAAATAAAAGTAAATATGTGCCTGTAAAATATACAGATTAAAACGTGAAAGTTGACTGGGCTCGGTGGCTCAGCCTGTTATCCCAGCACTTTGGGAGGCTGAGGCAAGTGGATTGCCTGAGCTCGCGGGTTTGAGACCAGCCTGAGCAACTTGGCCAGACCTCATCTCTACCATAAATCAAAAATTAGCTGGGTATGGTAGAGTGTGCACGTGTAGTTCCAGCTACTTGGAAGGCTGAGGTGGAAGGATCGCCGGAGCCCAGCAGG
>NW_007252912.1:421541-426764 GCF_000164805.1 Carlito syrichta | reverse complement strand
AAAAAAAAAAAAAAGTGAAAGTTTTTCATTTTGTCAATCATCAGCGTCTCCCAGAGAAAACATCCTTCTAGACCTTCCTATGGGCGTGCAAGTACATGTGTGCATGCCACACACCACACACACACACACACACACACACACACACACACACACAGGACTTTCTTACTTCAGTGGATGTTAAACACATGGTTCTGTGAATTGTTTTCAGTTTATAATATATGGCTTCCATATCAGTTGGTACCTACCTACAGCTGTGAGTAGCCAAATAGTACTGAGGTTGGATTATTTATACACTTGATGAACATCAAGCCTGTTTTTTTTTTTTTTTTTTTTTTTTTTGAGTTGGAGTCTCACTCTGTCACCCAAACTGAAATGCAGTGGCCACTTCCGGCCACCGCAGCCTCAACCTGCTGGGCTCCAGCGATCCTTCCGCCTCAGCCTTCCAAGTAGCCAGAACTACAAGCGCACGCTACCACGCCCTTCAGAAATGGTGGGCCCTTGTCCTGACCACTGGCTTCTGACAGTACCCATTTCCTTATATTCTCTTCAACCTCGTGCCAGATTGATGGGCAGAAGAAACTAAAAAGGTGTTTCTCACTGTTTTCACTTCTTTCCCTGTTTTGTAAGCAAATGATGAAAAACGTTGAGTGAGTAGCTGGAGGGCCCAGGTCAGCAGCCGGGATGTCCTCCAACTGGCCAGGGACTTTGACTCTTATTTTTCAATTTTTTATCATTTATTTTTATTTTTTGTAAAGACAAAGTCTCCAACTGGTCAGGGACTTTGACTCTTATTTTTTAATTTTTTATCATTTATTTTTATTTTTTGTAAAGACAAAGTCTCACTATCTTGCCCAGGCTAGTCTCGAACTCCTGGCCTCAGGAGATCCTCCCACCTCGGCCTCCCAAAGTGCTGGGATTATAGGCATGAGCCATTGCACCCAGCCAGACCCTGACTCTTTGGGGCCTCCAGAGAGACCTTCAGCAGACCACCCACTCCACCTTCCTTGACTATGCAAAGTACCTTCTAATCAAGGCAGGATGAGGCATAGACCAAAGAAAGGAGCCTATCATTCACAGGGACTGAGGGGAGGGGACCTGAGCAGGTAGGGCCTTCCTGAGGCAGAGGCTGCCTGAAGTTAATACAGCAACATGACTTGGGCTCCAAGACCTCTCCTCAAGCCTCTCTCTCTTCAGGGAGCTGCAGCCTCAGCAGACAGGCTCCGACCCCACCTTGCCCTCTCCTGAGGAGCCGAGCCCAGGTCCACTCAGCCGTCAAAGGTGGGTCTTACATTTCCACCCCACACACCTATGAAGAGGTTGTGTCCCTGCACACCAGCAGAGCAGGCAAACCCGAGTGACTCAGCACTCCTGGTGTGTGGCTTGCCAACCCATGGTCGGCGACGGGCCATGAGTCACAAATTACAGGCTTCCGTCTGAGCAGGCTTTGCCAGGCTGTGAGGCAGCAACGCTGGCAGGGAACTCTAAGCCTGGGGTGGTGGGAAAAAAAAAGGACCAGACGGGAGTGGCAGACTGGGAACCCTTACAGCTTCCTCCCCACCAGGCCACGTGAGGCTCCCAGGCTCCCAGGCTGCTGAGCCAAGGCCCAGTTTCAGTGATGTGATCCCAGGAGAAAGGCTCGGACATCTCTGACCCAGGTCTTCCTCGGCACCCGACCAGAAGGAAACCAGTTGGCGTCAGAGCCCAGTGGAATTTCAAAGCCTGTGTCTTCAACTGGAACTACGGGACAGTCCAGGGCCAGGGCATTGGCGTGTGCTGTAGGTGGCAGGCCCAGGGAGGGCTCTTCCGCCCTCCAAGACATCCTTGTACCCGAGGCCTGGAGCAGCCTTGTTCACAGTGCTGGGAAGCCAGAAGGTCGACGCATCATTTTTCCCCACAAAACACAAGCTGACACCACAGGCCTCAGAGCATCAGCACATCCCCGAGCCATCTTAGCATGCTTGGCCAAGGCAGCAAGGGCTTCCTGAATTTTTAAAGAACTGAGTCGTTCTTTTGTGCTAATATAATGAAGTCAACCACACCCTACATTCCCCACCCCAATCCTGCTCCCCATGAAATTCCTTTCAGTTCAAGAACAGATTCTCAATGACAGCAAACTTAAATGCTACCCAAGTTTGATGTCGTTTTTTTGGTTTTGGTTGTTGTTGTTGTCATTATAAATGTTTGGTTGTGTGGCTGAAGGTGACGCAGAGAGGAACAAGCGGCAAGGAATGAGGGCCAAAGCCAGGCTTGGGCCGAGGCCCAGGGAGACTGTGTGTCTCCTGCAGGAGCAATCACACCCACCTCCCAGACTCCATGGATCCCGGAGATCTGCAGGCCTCTGGGCACCCTACACGCCCTCCAATGCCTTGTTGCTCCACTAAGGGCCTCTCTCGGGCTGCCGGGCCTCTGCTAGTGATGACTTGTGGAAACCCTGGGCTGCTGGCTTCAGCAACTGTATGGAGAGGCAAACACAGACTCTAATGAGCGTGTGTTGGGCGCAGCGAAGCCAAGGGCAAGACTAATGAGAAACCGGCCCTTTATTTCAGCAACTGAAAACTGTGTCATTTCTTAGGAACCAATAAAAATAATGAACAAAATTATAATACTGGTCACTGTTGAGTGCAGCTGTGTTCCATCCATGATGCTGCCGTACCGCACACAATTTATCCCAGCAGGGACTCAATCACCCGCATGGCACTGAGTGCCTGTGACCCCAATGCCTGGCACCATGCCTGGCACAGGAAGATGCTCAGGAAATAGGGATAAATGAATACTAAAGCCGGTACGCATTAGGAACCAGAGTCAAGGGACTTTTCCAAACACTTCTTTTCTGCTTATTATTTTCCTTCTCTATCTCCTAGAGCTGTACAGTACACTTGTGAATCAGATGCATTTTCCTTTTTTTAAATTTTGAAGTATTTCAAACACATGAAAAAGTACAAAAAATAATACGATCGCTCAAACTCCATTTTAAAAGATAAGAAATTTATAACGGCAACATTTAGGATAGGGCTTACCTGTGGACTGGAAGACAAAGGAGCAGGAAGGAGGACACAGGAGTAAGATGGTGTGGGTAAAATTCTAGTTTTATAGTTGGAGGGATCACAGGTTTATTTTGAGATTATGTTTCATAAATCACATATATGTTTTGCAAATATTCTATATGTATTATGTATATTACATAGAAGAATTTTTATTTATTTATTTTATTTATTTATTTATTTTTAGTTGGAGTCTCACTCTGTCGCCCAGATTGGAGTGCAGTGGCACGCTCCCGGCCACCGCAGCCTCGACCTGCTGGGCTCCGGGGATCCTTCTGCCTCAGCCTTCCAAGTAGCTGGAACTACAGGCGCGCGCCACCACGCCCAGCTAATTTTTTTTTTATTTATTGTAGAGATGAGGTCTCGCCAAGTTGCCCAGGCGGGTCTTGATCCCGCGGGCTCAGGCAATCTACTCACCTCAGCCTCCCAAAGCGCGGGATTACAGGCTGAGCCACCGAGCCCGGCCATAGAAACATTTTTAAAAGAAAACAATATAAAAGACAGACCTGTAGCCACTGTCTGGATTTAACAAATAAACCAGGCCCGGTGACTCCCATCTGTAACTCCAGCACTTTGGGAGACCAACACAGGAGGATTGCTTGAGTCCAGGAGTTCAAGACCAGCCTAGGCAACACAGCGAGATCCCGTCTCCACAGAAAAATTAAAAATAAGCTGGGCAAGGTGCTGCGCACCTATAGTCCCAGTTAATCAGGAAGTTGAAGAGGAAGGATTGCCTGAGCCCAAGAGGTCAAGGCTGTGGTGAGCCATGATCATGCCATTGCTCTCCAGCCTGGGCTATAGTGAGACCCCAAATCAAAAAATAATAAGATTTTACTTTATTCACTTTAGATCTCCTCTTCCACTTCCTCCTTCTCATTCTTCTTTTCTGTCTCCTTCTTCTTCTTTTCCTCATTTTTCTTAAATTTTTTTTTGTTTTAGTTGGAGTCCCACTGTTGCCCAGGCTACAGTGCAGTGGCACACTCATGGTCACCCTAGTGTCCACCTGCTGGGCTCCGGCAATCCTTCTGCCTCAGCCTTCCAAGTAGCTGGAACTACAGGCACGTGCTACCATGCCCTGCTAATTTTTAATTTATTGTAGAGATGAGGTCTCACCAAGTTGCCTGGGTTGGTCTTGAAACTGTGGGTTCAGGCAATCCACTCCCCTTGGCCTTCCAAAGTGCTGGGGTTATAGGCTGAGCCACTGAGCCAGGCCCTTCTTAATTTTTTTAAAGAAACAAACTACACATATAGCTAAAGCCCTGTTTTCCATCTTCCCTCCTAGATATAATTGTTAAGTGTTTTATTTCACATTATATCCAGCTTCCTTCACAAACTCTTTTAATTCAAACAGTTTGCTTGTAGACAGTCATGTCATCTTACATATGAAATTGGAATTTTTTTACTACGTTGTAATTTTATTGTTATTTATTTTTCTCATCTTACTATGCTAAAATATCATTGAATGGTATCAGCCACAGCAGGTAGAGTTCTCTCATGTCTGAGTTAAAGGAGATGCCTCAAATATTTCACCATCGAGGATATTGTTTGCTGTAGGTATTTGATTGCATCTACGGAGATTATATGATTGTCCTGTACTCTGTCAATTTGGTAATTGCTTCAGATTTTCTAATTTTAAACTATCCTTGTGTCCTGATATATATATATATATATATATTTTTTTTTTTTTTTTTTTCCAACCTGACCATGGTGGCTCATGCCTGTAATCCCCAACACTTTGGGAAGCTAAGGTGTGAGAATTGCTTGAGGCCAGCTGTTCAATACCTGCCTGGGCAACACAGTAAGACCTCTGTCTCTACAAAAAATAAAAAATTAGCTGCATGTGGTGGTGGATACCTGTAGTCTCAGCTACTGGGGAGGTTGAGGCAGACGGATCCCTTGAGCCCAGGAGCTCAATGCTGCAGTGAGCTACGATCACACCATTGTGTTCCAGTCTGGGTGATAGAGCAAGATCCTATCTCTAAAAATAATATATATGTATTATATATATTCAGTTTAGAATTTTTGCCTTTCTCCTCATAAGTGAGGTCACCTATTATTTTCTTTTCTCATATTGTCCTTGGCCATTTTGCATATCAGGAATATATTGATCTCACAAAGTTAATTAGGCAACATTCCTTTTTTTTCTTTTTCTTTTTCTTTTTTTTTTTTTTTTTTGAGTTGG
>NW_007252912.1:414498-421369 GCF_000164805.1 Carlito syrichta | reverse complement strand
CTTTTTTTTTTTTTAATAAAGTTTTGGTTCTGGAATTATTTTAGATTTACAGAAAAGTTTCAAAGATGGTAAATAGAGATGCTCTATATCTCTCATCTAGTTTCCCCTAGTATTAATATAGGAGTACATAACCATGATACACTTGTCAAAATAAGAAACTAACGGCCGGGCTCGGTGGCTCAACCTGTAATCCCAGCACTTTGGGAGGCCGAGGTGAGTGGATTGCCTGAGCCTGCGGGTTCGTGACCCGCCCGGGCAACTTGGTGAGACCTCATCAAAATAAATCAAAAATTAGCCAGTCGTGGTAGCGCGCGCCTGTAGTTCCAGCTACCCGGAAGGCTGAGGCAGAAGGATCGCCGGAGCCCAGCAGGTCGAGGCTGCGGTGGCTGAGAGCGGCCACTGCACTCCAGTCTGGGGGACAGAGTGAGACTCCAACTCAAAAAAAAAGAAAAAAGAAACTAACACTGGTATATTACTATTTAACTAAGCAGTCTTTGGATTTTACCAGTTTTTCCTCTAATGCCCTTTTTCTGTTCCGTCATCCAATGTGGAATACAACAGTATATTTAGGGAGGGTTGGTTTGTATGTTTATTCAACCGTTTTGGTTGATTGTTATAGTAACCCCTTCCCCCCCAATGAATCTCTATCCTCCTTTACTTACCTATGCATAAACCCTCCCACATTGATTCAGTGACTTCTTTTGGCCAAGATTTGCTATGCTTTGGCCAATGAGACATTAGAAAATGTGACTCAAGCAGAGGCTTGAAAAGCACTTGTGCACCAGGGCTTGCTCTATTTTGCTGCTTGCTGGGAATCCTTCTACTGACACAAGAAGCCTGGAATAAACTGATGGAGACACATGACTCAGATAACAGCCAGCATCAACTGCCAGACATGTGAGGGAGGCTGTCCTGGACCATCTAGATCCAGTACAGCTGTCAGATGGCTGCAACTGCCTGAGTGACCCCAAGTGAGACCAGCAGAAGAAGTGTTCAGATGTGCCCAGTCTGAACTGCTAACACAGAGTCAGGAGCAAATACAATAACTGTTGTTTTAAGGCATTATATCTGAGGGTGATTTGTTACTCAGCAATAGATAGCTGATGCAAGAGAGGTAGAACGATTCAGTTTTTCTGAAACTTCTGGAATCGGCTTGGGGCATTTACATATTTCTAAAAAATTATCCATTTCTTTTGATATTTCACATGCATAGCTAAGCATGGTGGTGTGTGCCTGTAATTTCATCTACTTGGAAAGCTGAGGCAGAAAGATTGCCTGAGCCCAGCAGGTCGAGGTTGTGGTGGCCATGAGCATACCACTGCACTTCAGCCTGGGTGGCAGAGTGAGACTCCAACTCAAAAGAAAAAAAAAGGAAAGAAAGACATTTCACATTTATCTGAAAAAAATTGCTTGCAGTATTCTCTCATAATTAAAAAAAAAGTTTGGCCAGGCTCAGTGGCTCAGCCTGTAATCCCAGCACCCAGGCCAAGGCAAGTGGATTGCCTGAGCCCGTGAGTTCGAGATCAGCCCAGGCAACTTGGCGAGATCTCATTTCTACAATAAATCAAAAAAATTAGCCGGGCATGGTAGCGCGCACCTGTATCTCTGGGTACTTGGAAGTCTGAGACAGGAGAATCGCCGGCGCCCAGCAGGTGGATGCCGGGTGGCTGTGAGTATGCCACTGCACCGCAACCTGGGTGACAGAATGAGGCTCCAACCCCCCCCAAAAAAATTCTATAGTCTCACTTATTACATTAACTTTTTTTTTGTTTGTAGTTGGTGTCTCACTCTGTCACCTAGTCTTGAGTGCAGTGGCACAATCACGACTCAACACTGCCTTGAGCTCCTGGGCTCAAGGGATCCTTCTACCTCAACCTCCTGAGTAGCTGGAACTATAAGTGTGTGCCACCACACCCAGATAATTTTTTGATTTTCTACAGAGACAAGATCTCACGATGCCGCCTAGGCTCTATCAAACTCCTGGGCTCAAGCAGTTCTCTCATCTCGGTCTCCAGAAGTGCTGGGATTACAGGCATGAGTTCCCGTGCCTGGTTCTTGAAAAACAGCTGTCTTTTAAATAGTGTGCATAGCCGGGCTCGGAGGCTCAACTTGTAATCCCGCGCCTTTGGGAGGCTAAGGTGAGTGGATTGCCTGAGCCCGCGGGTTCGAGACCCGCCTGGGCAGGCGAGACCTCATCTCTACAATAAATCAAAAATCAGCCAGGTGTGGTAGCGCGCGCCTGTAATTCCAGCTACTCAGAAGGCTGAGGCTGAAGGATCGCCGCAGCCCAGCAGGTTGAGGCTGCGATGGCCGGGAGCGGCCACTGCCCTCCAGTCTGGGCGACAGAGTGAGACTCCAACTCAAAAAAATAAAAAATAAACAAATAAAAATAAATAGTGTGCATAGTCTGCTCACTTTTACTGTGATTTCTAATATATTTATATTTATACCCGCTAAATTAATAAGTATATTGGGTCAGATGTTTTTGCAAAGATATCAAATTAAAAGTGGCTTAAATAAGATGAAAATGTTAATCCCTCACATAAAAGTCCTAGCTGGTATGATGACTCTTCTCCACAAAGTTATCAAGGGCTCAACCTCTCTCTTCCTTATGGCTCTGTCATCCTCAATATACAGCTTCTATCTTTTGGTACAAGACAGATGATCTAACTCCTGCTATTGCATCTAAATTCTAGCCAACTAGAAGAGGGAAAGGAAAGAGAGAAGAGAATTTCCCCTCCACTGAATGCAACACACCTCTGGTCACACACTATCAGCCACATCTAGCTGTAAGGAAGAATGAGAGATGGAGACTTTAAATCTGCTTGGCTAAAAATCTCATGACCCTGTTAGAAAGGGAGAACAGGGCTGAGTAACAAGTTTGGCCATTCTACCATTCTGGTTTGTGTTTTCTATTTAAGTGTTTTCTTTTCTTCTTCCTCCCTCTTTTCCTGCTTTTGAGTGATCATGTTTTCTTATCTTTACTTTCCCTACCAGGTTAAAAGTTACACTTTTTTTTCTTTTTTTTGAGTTAGGGTCTCACGCTGTTGCCCAGGCTGGAGTGCAGTGGCACAATCACCGCCACCCCAGCGTCGACCTGCTGGGCTCTGGTGATCCTTCCGCCTCAGTCTTTCAAGTAGCCAGAACTACAGGCACGCATTACTGCACCCAGCTAATTTTTTATTTATTGTAGAGATGAGGTCTCACCAAGTTGTTCGGGCTGGTCTCGAACCCATGGGCTCAGGCAGTCCACTCTCCTTGGCCTCCCAAAGTACTGGGATTACAGGCTGAGCCAACGAGCCCGGCCACATTTTGTTTCTTATACATTGTGTGGTTGTCTTTACATTTTTAACATATAGAGCTATTTTAATTAAGTCCAAATATAAAACATTTATCCTACCCCAGAGGCAGATCCAGGTTTTATGGGATCTAAAGCTTATTCCACTTGGAAGTTCTCTTTATGAAAAAAAAGAGTACAGAAATTACTCCTGCAACCTCTACTTCTCTGGCTTCATGATAAATTTACCTTCTGTTCCACCCTCTTCCCAAGCAACAAAAAAAGCTTAGACAGTTTCACTCCAATGACCCTACTCCATCTTCTCGAGTATTGCTACCTAGCACTTTATTCTTCTCGTTTTATTATTTGTTTATTTTATTTATTGAGTCAGAATCTCACTCTGTCATCTGGGCTGGAGTGCAGTGGCACAATCACAGTTCACAGCAACCTCCTCTTCCTGACTCAGTTGATCCTTCTGCCTTGGCCTCCCGAGTAGCTGAGACTAAAAGGCATGCACCACCATGCCCAGCTAATGTTTCTACTTGTATTTTTTGTAGAGATGAGTTCTCCATATGTTTCCCAACCTAGTCTCAAACTTCTGGGCTTGAACAATCTTCCTGCCTTGGCCCAAGGTGCTGGGATTACAAGCGTGAACCACCAAGCCAGCCCTTTCTTATATTAAACCCTCCACAGTTAGTTGTTATCATTACTGTTGTTGTTTTTTACATACAAGGATTATTTAGATTTACCCAACATAGGCTTTTCCTCCTCGATATTGCTTCTTCCATTCCACTCCTTCTTTCAGAGTTTAATTTTTTTTTTTTCCTTTCTAAATAATACTCTTCTGCATTTTTTTTTTTTTCAATTAAGGTGTGTAGGTGGAAATGTTCCTCAGTCTTTATTTTGGACTCGTTCTTGAACAACATGTAGTTTAGTTTAGAACTTTGGGATGACAAGTATTTTCCCTTCGCCCTTTAAAGATATTATTCTGATCTCTTGTTGCTAATGAGAAGACTGTTTACTTGTGACTTCTTTGTAGGTAATTTTTCTTTTTTCTGTGGTTTCTTTTAGGATTTTCTCATTGTCTTTGGTGTTAAGAAGTTTCACTACAACGTGGCTAGGTACAAAGTGCTTAAATTTTCTCGGTTCAGAAACCACTGCCTCTTCCACCTAGACATTCACATACCCAACAGCTTTGGAAAATGATTAGCTGTCAGCTTTTTGCATGTTGCTCCTTCCCCATGCTTTCCATCGTCTTCTGTTGAAACTAATGTTCGTGGTGTTCCCCCTGCTTAGTCTGGCCTCCGTGTATCTTGGTCTCCTTTTCTCCTTTATTTTCAGTAAAACCTCCACGCTGAATTGCTACCTTCATCCAAAGTGAATTTAGAACAGAAAAAGCTTCTCTGACTTTCCTTACAGTTAGGGGTGTGTGTGTGTGTGTGTGTGTGTGTGTGTGTGTGTGTGTGTGTGTGTGTTTTAGTAAAATCAAACTTTATTAGCAGTCTTCTCTGGCAGTCCCTACACAGCCCCCCCACACACACACACACGTTTTACTGTGCTTCTGAAGAAAAAAAAAAGATGAATGTTAAAAAAAGTTAGAAGCCCAGAATGACTTACAGTAATTAACTGCCAAGTTAGAAACAAAAACTTCAAATGATCGCCAGAGCTAACTAGAAAAAAGAGCAATGATTTTAGTGTTCTCTAAACCTTATGGTGAAGGACGGAAAGGGCTATTTCAGTTGGCTGTCGTCAGCCCACTGAATAGACCCTAAGAGTACAGAGTTCTCCTCCACACTTCTCCACCTGCTGGCCCCTAATACTTCAGGACTGTTCTTAACCACAGGCATGGATGGGGGCAGGGATGGGAGGAAGGGGAGGGAGGAAGGGCAAGCCCCCCTAGGGGTGAACAGACTCTCCCACAACAAGCTCATCATGGCCCTGTAAGAAGGAAGTGGGATGTTTCACAAGTCCAGGACTGTGGAAGCTTCCACCACCCAAGCCTCCTGAGCGGCACCTGAGAGAAGAGAGGTTGGAAAGTCAGACCCAGAACCTCTGGAAGACCCGACTATGGCCTTTGTGGGGGGAGTCATGCTCCTGCTTTCTAACATTTCTCCTTTGAGTGTTGGGCTGGGTTAGGGGTGGTATGCATGCTGGTGGCAACAGGGAAGCCAAGCATGGCTGTGTCCTAGCCACACCCTACAGAGGACATCTGGCTTGCAGCAGGCCGATGTGTACCCAGGAGAACTCCACTCTGCACACAAGCCCGCCCCATTTTCCACCCATGACTCAGTTCCCTGCAAACTGAAGGGGTTCTGTGCTACGGAGGGACACAGTGTCTGGCTCTGCCTTGCCAAAGCACCAGCCCCCTCTTCTCTGAAATGGGGATAATAATAATTGCCCACCCACTTCACAGACTGGAGGCCTGTTTTGAAGAAAAAGAAAAACGTGTTACAGTGCTGTGAGTCCTATGGGGGTACTATCCAAATTCAGAAATTACTGAGAAGTCTGGTAAATTTTTTCCTTTATATTATTAGAATGAAAGTTTTGTTTAAATAACATTTATTTCAAAGTAGATGATTATGATATAAATTATTAACATTTTCAGAAAAGAGGCCAGGCACAGCCACTCACCCCTATATCCCAGCACTTTGGGAGGCTGAAGCAAGAGGACTGCTTGAGTTCAGGAATTCGAAATGGCCTGAGCAACATAGCAAGACCTTCTCTGTACAAAAAATAAAAAAAATTTAAAAACCAGCTGAATGTGATGGTGCAAGCCTGTAGACCCAGCCACTCAGGAGGCTGAAGTGGGAGGATAGCCTGAGGCTGCGGTGAGCCTTAAGCCTGCCCCTACACCCCAGCCTGGGCAACAGAGTGAGACCCTGCCTCAAAAAAAAAAAAAGCATTCTGTTTTGTAGTAAATATTCTTCCAAGATCAGACGAGATTGGCAGGTTCAGATGGTATGGCTGTAGTGAATATTCTATGTCCTCATTGCTTATGATTTAAAGTCATGGCTTTTCTCTAGTGATGTGTGGTCCATGGTAAACTAATAGTTCATGAGTGGGTATACACCGATCCTGCTGGATGCTTCCACAGTTTCCACCGGCCCTGTATGTTGTAGCACACACATCTTTGCACACTTCTTTTCCTTTTTAAGAGTCAGAGTCTCACTCTTGCACAGGCTATTCAGCGGCAGGCTCACAGCCACCGCAGCCTCAACCTGCTGGGCTCAGGCGATCCTTCCGCCTCAGCCTTCCAAGTAGCTGGAACTACAGCCGCGCGACACCACGCCCAGTTAATTTTTTGATGTATTGTGGAGACGCGATCTCACCATGTTGCCCAGACTGGTTTCAACCCGTGGGCTCAGGCAATCTCTCACCTGGGCCTCCCAAAGTGCTGAGATTACAGGCACACTTCTAGGATTACTTCTAAGCAGCAACGGAGTCGCCGGACCCTAGGTCTGCACGGTTTTCAAGAGCTGGTACAAATACATTGCCAAAAGGGCCAGTGGGATTTTCACTAGAAACCGATCCCGCGTCGCCATCTCCCCCCGTCGCCTCCTCGGGGCTTGGGCCCCGCCGGGCGGAGGGAGCTGG
>NW_007252912.1:391020-413853 GCF_000164805.1 Carlito syrichta | reverse complement strand
TTACCCAGGCGGGTCTCAAACCCGCGGGCTCAGGCAATCCACTCACCTCAGCCTCCCAAAGGCGCGGGATTACAGGCTGAGCCATGCCAAAAGTAACACCTTGAGCTTTTCCACGGTGCAGAATTCCCCTAGTCTTGGCTTTCGTTTCTGGGGCTAGGGCTGAGTGTCTTGAAAGAAATGAGAAGTTAAGTTTTGAGTCTGAAAAAATTAAAATGATCTCCCATCCCCCAACCCCAGTTCCAGTATTACTGCAGAATTGGAGGGTGGCAGTGGGTTGAGGGGTGGGCTGATGTAATCTTGGACAGGGCAGCAAGGGCTTGTCTTTAGCCCCTGTGGGTAGGTCCCCAAGACTCACATAATGCCCACAGAGCCCTGAAGTGGACTCCCTCTTCCTTAGGCAGGGGAAGCCAGCCGTACCCCCATACTCCCCTCCGAGGTTGGGTCTGTCCCAGGGAAAGTCCTGTTTGGGCGCTTGGAGTTTTCCCCGAGGTCTTTTTGGCATCCGAGGCTGTGCAGAGGTCGTTCCTGGTCGTGGAAGCCCCACAGCTTCAGCAGGGCAAAGGGCCCTCAAGTAGACGAACAGCCAGCCCCAGGGTCTAGCCCCCACTTCCAGGGGGAAGATCCTTCTAAGATCTTCGTTTTGTCATTTATTCACCAGGGTCTCTTAGGTGCCTATGATGTGTTAGGTGTTGGGAATACAACTATGAATACATCAGTCAAAACAGACAAGACTTTCTACTTTACCCAATGGGAGGGCAAGGGGCACAGACCCATCATCTACTCCAAGCAGCCCAGCATTAGAACTGGATCCAACTCTGCTCCCACCAAAGGGGAGGCTGGAGTGCTTTCAAAAGGTCCAACAAACTCCCACCAGATTTGGGGTACTTTGTGGTAGGTAACAGAGCCTCCTTTCTCACCTACCTTCTGATCTCCACAACAAAGGAGCCAGCAGTCCACAAGAAGCCTCTTTCTGATAATCAAGGTTGCTGATGTTCATGGATAGCACACTGGGGTCAAAAGGTAAGGAACCTGGTGAGCTGTAGGGTGACACAGTTCTGCTCGGAGGGGCACTGGCCAAATGTTGATTGGGTCTAAACCTCAGCCTGCAACTGGACCATCCTCAGGTGCAGAAGTGTCCCTCTCAAAGCCATCAAGAAAGTCCAGGAGGGTAGTAAGTCTTTCTGCATGGCTTATAGTTCCAAGGGTCCAAGATCCAGGATCCCCCCCACCTCCACCCCAGTGATGGTCTCCCCAATCCCAATGTGACCTCCTGCAGTCCAGCTGGGAACAAAGAGAGCCTCGGGCTTGAAACCTCAAGACCTTTAGAAGACCCTCTCTGGGGATGTGGTCTCCTGTTATTTCTGTTATGAAAACCCCAGGGCACTTCCCAATCATGCTGTGTAAACAGCTCACTGCCAGTCTCAGAGCCCTTCATTAGGCTCCACAGGGAAGAACGGGGTGAGGCGCTGCACAGGGGTGGGCATTTGGACACCCAGAAAAGGCTGGTCCTACACAAGCAGTCCTAGGCTTTCAGGCCCAGTGGAGCATCTGACCCAACAGCCTTGCTAACCAGACCTCTGAATACATGACTGGTGCCCTGAAGGCCCCTGCCTCCCAGAGGGGTGCCCATTAGAGCACCCACCTCTGAGGGTCCCAGGATAAATTCTCCCTGAACATCGTCTGCCAGGGTAAGCAGCCAACACCCTGAGGTGGTGATTCCCAAAGTTAGGTCCCTGAACTGGCAGCATCACCTAGGACCTTGCTAGAAATGCAAATTCTCAGGCCCCACCCCAGACTCCTAAATCAGAAATTCCAGGAGTCTGGTCCACCAATGTGTAACTTAAAAAGCACTCAGGGCCAGGCTCAGTGGCTCAGCCTGTAGTCCCAGCACTTTGGGAGGCCAAGGCAAGTGGGTTACTTGCGCCTGCGGGTTCGAGACCAGCCCGGGCAACTTGACAAGACCTCATCTCTACAATAAATCAAAAAAATTAGACGGGCATGGTAACACACGCCTGTAGCTCCAGCTACTTGGAAGGCCGAGGCGGAAGGATGGCCAGAACCCAGCGGGTCGATGCTGGGGTGATCGTGAGTGTGCCACTGCACTCCAGTTTGGGTGACAAAGTAACACTCAACTAAAAAAAAAAAGCACTCAGGTAGTTCTCATACACAGCAAAGTGTAAACATCACTGCTGTGGGGTGAGGGAGACATATTAGTTCACATTTTACTTGAATACATCCTCTGATGAAGATTTCATCACCAAACAAAATAGCCATCCTTAAGTTCAGCTAGGCTGAGTCACATACAAGATTGTTTGCTTCAGTGTTGCTTGTGAGGGTGACATTCTGGAAATAATGTAAACATTCATCAGAGAGAGAATGAATAAATAACCTATGGAAATATACCCTTGGGAATACTATGCAGTCATTTAAAAGAAGGAAGTAGGTTTACATACATTGATGTGCAAAGATCTTGAAAGTGTATCATTAGGTGAAAACGGAAGTTGCTGAATAATATGTAATATTAATATGCCAGGTGTGGTGACACATGACTGTAGTACTAACTACATGGAAGGCTAAGCTGAGAGGATCTCCTGAGTCTAGGAATTTTAGGCTACAGTGAGCTATGATTGCACCACTGCACTCCAGCCTGGGTGACAAATCGAGACCCTGCTTCATTAAAAAAAAAATCTAATTTTAAAACAAGCAAGCGCCTGAGCCCACAGGTTCGAGACCCGCCTGGGCAACTTGGCAAGACCTCATCTCTACAATAAATCAAAAATTAGCCGGGTGTGGTAGTGCGCGCCTGTAGTTCCAGCTACTTGGAAGGCTGAGCCGGAAGGATCGCCAGAGCCTAGCAGGTCGAGGCTGCAGTGGCCGGGAGCGGCCACTGCCCTCCAGTCTGGGCGACAGAGTGAGACTTCAACTCAAAAAAAAAAAGGAGCAAGCGTGTTGTCATGGGAGAATAACCTGATGTCAGACACAGAGCCTGGGTGGGAGTCAGGCACCAGGGTTCTGACCCTGGCTCACAAACACCAAATCATTCTGACAGAAGGGAAGGAGGGCTCCTAGTGCAAGTCGAGGGCAGAGGGTTGGGTGCTGGTTTGCCAGGTAGTAGCCAGAGAGACTGCCAGTCAGGCCAGGTCAGTCTAGCCTATGAGAAGTCTGCAGCAGCCTCGTCTTTCCCTGGCTTCTGCTCCTCCTGGCTCACTCCACCTCACCCCAGCCAGTCACTCAACAGTGGAAGGACCGTTGGCTTCTCTTACTCCAAAGCACTTTAGTTTCAAAATGAAACATAAAGACCAATGCTTACCCTGCCCTGCCCCATAGAGGATGATGAACTGATGACCCTGCCCCATAGGGGATGAATTGCTCCAAGCAAAGGAGGGAGATTTGGTATTGATAGTCCTTGCATAGACACCCACCATCAAAGACTTGTTTCCCATGAAAACCTAGACATGGCATAGTCATGGTGTCGTGGTGACGACTGCCCCACACTCCGAATCCAGGTTCTAACCCTCCTCTTCAGTTCATCCATAACCTTGCTGTATGGTGCAGCTCCTCTGCCTGTCTGTTCTTTCAACAGGCCTCAGAGTCTTTTTTTCACACGCTAGCCACACTACCACTCACACACCATTCTCACACTACCCACACTACTATTCACACACTATTCACACTATTTCCACACAATCCATGCTACTGTTCACATTCACAGTGCTATTCACACTACTATTCATACCACATTCACACACTATTTGCATTACTGTTCTCACACTACTCACTATACTTTTCAAGTTATTCTCCCATAACAACACACTTGCTCCTTTTAAAATTAGATTTTTTTTTTAATGAAGTAGGGTCTCGATTTGTCACCCAGGCTGGAGTGCAGTGGTGCAATCATAGCTCACTGTAACCTAAAATTCCTGGGCTCGGGAGATCCTCTCAGCTTAGCCTTCTACATTACACCACTCTTCACATTATTACACACAATTCACACTACTATTCACAATTCTATTCACAATACTACTCACACACTATTCATACACTAGTTAGCGTGCATGCCTTTCTCCCAGTCCCATCTCACCTACATAACTCCTCTGCACCCTTCAGATCTCTACTAAGCCCCCACTTCTTGGAGATGCCTTCCTGAGTCCCCAGACCAGGTAATTTCCTGCAAGGTCAGCCCTCACTGTTATCGCAGACGTCTCCGTTGTTGCACATGTTACTATGATATGCCTATGTGCGTCTAAAGTTTGTGCAATAACTGTCCCTCCATCTTCTCTCCTGGACCCTGAGTCCTATGCTGACAAAGCTGAACTGACTTGGCTCACTGATCTCTTCCCAGCACCTGGCACAGCCTGGTACTTGTGGCTCCAGATCCAAGGAAGACATGTGGTGTGTATGAGGTACTATAAGCCCAGGCAGGCCCATCCTTGGCAGGGATGAGGTACTATATGCCCAGGCAGGGAGCTCTCAAAGGGCTCAAGACGTGGCTTTCCTTCCACAATGACCATATGTATCTGGCTGTAAGGCAAGAGGCTGGATCAGATCACATCCAAAGCCTCCAGGACCTAAATAGCAGGAGGCTGAAGAGGCAGGAGAGACATGCCTTCTCTCTGGGAGTCGGTCATGTTGTTTAAAGTAAATGTAATTCACCTGCTCTTACTTAGCCCCGTTTAGGCCTCTGTGGGTATCTATCGGAGGTCTGGGGGCAGGTCTGATTTAATGACCAGATAATAATTATTACTAATTAATGTTACCCTTGTCAATAGGCACTTAAAGTATTTCTTCTTTGAAGAGATTAAACAGCCAGGTACAGTGGCTCACACCTGTAATCTCAGCACTTTGGGAGGTGGAGGCAAGAGGATTACCTGAGCTCAGGGGTTCGAGACCAACCTGAGCAACATGGCAAGACCTCGTCTCTATAATAAATCAAAAAGTCAGCCGGGCATGGTGGCACATGCCTGTGGTTCCAGCTACTTGTAAGGCTGAGGTGGAAGGATAGCTTGAGCCCAGCAGGTCGAGGCTGTGGTGGCTGTGAGCATGGCACTGCACTCTGGCCTGGGCAACAGAGTGAGACTCCAATTCCAAAAAAAGAGAGAGAGAGATTAAACATTCATCCTTAAACTTCTTTACTCTCCCAGTTGTCTAGCAAAGTCTTTCTTCCTTGACATAGAAAAAAAAAAAACAACTTCAGCTCAGCCTGATCTGAAAAATTAGAAACTCTAAATCGACTCAACAAACTCTTACTGAGCAGCTACCCTGTGCCAGATGCAGCCTCTATGCTCACGGAGTCTACTCCTCATGAGAGAGGGATCTATGGCTTGGTCGCATGTACATGGGCCTGATCTCCCTAGACTGTGACTTATACACTTCTCACCATGTTGGGACCATCATCAATGAAACTAACAGGCATGTGTCCCTTTCTGTTTCAGAGCATAATGTACATTCACTCATTTAATCATCATAATAACTCTATGAGGCAGTTACTCCCTATTATACAGATGTGAAAACTGAGGCACAGAGAAAAGCTAGACCTCCTTTTTACTCACCTAACACTCAGCCCAGGGGGACCCATTCTTGTAGGAATCCAGGAATACTTTCTTCAAAGCTCAGTAAAAATGGAATGGTTGTCTGAGTGTTCCAACCTTGACCACAGGTCAGATCTCCAGCTAAAGCCAGAGAAGGACATAAAAGGTGCTTAATATTCAGAGAAATTATTCTGGAAAAAGACCCTTCCCCTCTGGCCCTGCCAGCTAGTTACCATCGCCACACGACTTGTTCCTTACGCAAGCAAGCTGCATAAGGCAGCCCGTGGGCAGGAGAAAGGGGAGAGCTTGTTCCCTGCCAGCTGCTCGAGTCCAGATGGATGCCCTAAGGTTATGAAAGGCACAACATAGCTTTGCATCCAGCACAAGGTGCCATGCACCTGCTGTATGCTGTGCCCTCCTTGACTGAGCAGGGCAGGACTGGGCTGGCCTGCAGACACAGAGCCAGATCGGACCCCTGCCCTCCAAGGAGATGCCCATAGGTGACCTGCACATGCACAGAGGAGAGAGATGGACTCTAGCTATGGTCAGGGAGGGGAGGGATTCAGCTGGAGGGTGAGAGTTGGTGAGGTCTGGGGGCAGAAGGGGACTGAGGACAGAGGCTTATTCAGAGCACAGCACAAAGCATAGAGAGCACACTGGGGAACAGGAATGAGTTCTGAGAGATGGAAAGCCACCTGGGGGCTGGCAGGTCATAGTAGGGCCCTTGGATTTACCATGGGATCTGTGCAAGGATAGTAAGCAGAGAAGTCCTGTTTGTGGTGTGGTCTCTCAAGTATCTGGGAAAGATGCTGTGGCCGCCTTGTGGTCTGTGGATGGACTGAGGCTGGGAGAGACGGTGAGAAGAGAGTGATAGCACTGCCTAAGGGGCGCCAGGGGTCTGGACTAGGACCATCACAGAGAGCCAGGGGAGGAGGGGCTGGATTTGGGAAACTTAGAGAAAGAAGGACAGATGGACTGACTTAGCCTCCACTTGGGGTGGAGGATTAAGGAAAAGAAAAGCCAGGAAGGTGCCTCCAGGGTGTCTGGCCCAAGGGAACAGGTGGAGGTGATGCTTGCTGAGCCAGGAACCCAGGAGCAGCTGCCGTTGTTTGAGTACATGTCATATTTCAATCTAGATCAGTTGAACAAACATATATTGAAGGCCTACTATGTACCTGGCCGGTTTCTTCCCTTGTTTGCAAGGTCGTAGAAGAGCTAGATCATTCTCAAGGCCTGGTGGCTTAAAGCCCCCAGGCCTTGCTAGGTGAGTTGGTTTTGGCCAAGGCATCTGCTGGTGGGGCCCCAAGGGCCACTGAAACCCCCGACTTTCACCCCAAGAAAGCCACTCCACCAGGGAACCTAGAACAGAAAGAGAGAATACGGGCTGTTGTTGACATGAAAGGAAAAACCAGGCTTCCTGTTTGAACTTATGCAGGTACTGGAAGCTGTGAGTAATGTTGAATCTTGGCCTGCCCAGAAGGCGGCCTGCGGTGGGGGCTTCTCACAGTTGCTGTGAAGAGTGGCTTTGAATCATTTGCTTGCAGGGGACCTGGGGCCTGGCCAGCGAAGGCTGTGTAGAAGAACACTGCATCCAGGGGGCAGGCTACAGGGTGGGTGACACCAAAGCCGATGAGCATCGGCCTCTTCCTCGCTGTTTACCGTGGTCAGTCGCCCTCGATAAGAACTCAACATCAGACGCAGAGGATTTATCAAGTTGCGGTCCCCGGTGGCCTTCGCTCCCACAAGACAGGCCATTACTAGACCCTGGAGACTGGGATTGTCCCCTTTTGCCCATTCTGGGGTCGGGCCAACACGAGACCCCATGGGCCCAGGACTACTCGGGACCAGAAGTGCTGGCCTGCACTGCATCAGCTCCCCATGGGACCTGGGGCCTTTGACCTCCCCCAGACCCCATCTGTAATGGGTCTTGCAATGGAACAAAAACCGTTAACCCTCTACAGAGGTAAAGGATGAGTTACGTGAGAGGGCACCGACCACATGGGCTGACATTTATTGTGCTCTCACCACGCACCAGACGAGGCTGACGCCTTGTCTCATTTAGCTCTCAATAATATTCCTGGGTCACAGACAAGGAAATGTTTCTATTCTAAAACATACATTTGTTCATATTTTTCAACTTTATTGAGGTAAAATTGAAGTCTAGTAAGTTGTCCTTTTTTCTTTTTTTTTTTTTCTTTTATGTATTTATTTTTTTGAGTTGGAGTCTCACTCTGTCACCCAGACTGGAGTGCAGTGGCCGCTCCCGGCCACCGCAGCCTCGACCTGCTGGGCTCCGGCGATCCTTCCGCCTCAGCCTTCCAAGTAGCTGGAACTACAGGCGCATGCTACCTTGCCTGGCTAAATTTTTGATTTATTGTAGAGATGAGGTCTCGCCGAGTTGCCCAGGCGGGTCGCGAACCCGTGGGCTCAGGCAATCCACTCACCTCAGCCTCCCAAAGGCACGGGATTACAGGCTGAGCCACTGAGCCCAGTTGTCCTTTTTTTCTTGAGACAGGATCTCCTTCTCTCACCTAGGCTAAAGTGCAGCAGTGCAGTCATAGTTTACTGCAGCCTTAAACTCATGGGCTTAAGCAGTCCTCCCACCCCAGCCTTCCAAGTAGCTGAGGCTATAAGAGCACACCACCACACCTAGCTAATTTTTTAAAAACTTTTTTGTAGAGACAGCATCTCACTTTGTTTTTAGACTGGTCTCAAACTCCTGGCCTCAAATGATCCTCCCGCCTCAGCCTCCCAAAGAGCTGGGATTACAGATGTGAGCCACCATACTTGCCCTAAACTGTACATATTTAATGTTGCAATTGATACATTTTAATATGTTTACACCCATGTGACTGTTACTACAAGCAATATAACAAATATTTCCATCATCCTCCAAAGTTTTCTCATGCTTCTATGTAATCCATTTCTCCTTCCCTCCACCCCAGTCCTCAGGGAACATAGATACCTTTACATACACCTTTTTTTTTAGTCAGAGTTTCACTCTGTCACCCAGGCTTGAGCGCAGTGGCACACTCATAGCTACCACATCCTTGACCTACTGGACTCAGACCATCCTTCTACCTCTGCCTTCCAAGTAGCTAGAACTACAGGTGCATGCCACCATGCCCAGCTAATTTTTTAAAAATTTATTGTAGAGATGAGGTCTCGTCAAATTTTCCAGGCTTGTCTTGGACCCCTGGGTTCAGGTAATCCTCTTGCCTCTGGCTCTCAAAGTGCTGGGATTATAGGCATGAGCTACTGCATCCAACCTACATATACATTATTTTTTTTTTTTGAGTTGGAGTCTCACTCCGTTGCCCAGACTGGAGCGCAGTGGCACACTCCTGGCCACCGCAGCCTCCACCGGCTGGGCTCTGGTGATCCTTCCGCCTCAGACTTCCAAGTAGCTGGAACTATAGGCTTGCGCTACCGTGCCTGGCTAATTTATTTATTTATTTATTTATTTATTTATTGTAGAGATGAGGTCTCGCCAAGTTGCCCAGGTGGGTCTCAAACCCACGGGCTCAGGCAATCTACTCACCTCGGCCTCCCAAAGCACGGGATTACAGCCTGAGCCACCGAGCCCGACTCACATATACTTTAATATAAATCAAATTATACAATATGTATTCTCTTTTTTCTGGCTTTTTTTTTCTAAATACAGATGGGGGTCTCATTACGTTGTTCATTCTGGTCTCACACTCCTAGCCTCAAGTGATTCTTCCAACTTGGCCTCTCAAAGTGCTGGGATTACAGGCGTGAGGCACCACATCAAGCTGTCTGGATTTTTTTCACTCAACATAATTATTGTGAGATCTATCCACAGTAGATATGTGTTACACATATCAATAGTTAACTCCTTTTTATTGCTCAGTCCTGCTCCATTGCATGAATATACCACAATGTGTTTATCCATTTACTTATTGGTAGACATTTGAGTTGTTTTCAGTTTGGGGCTATTATCAATAGACTTGCTATAAATATTTGTGCACAAGTCTTTGTGTGGACATGTTTTCATTTCTGTTGGGTAAATATCTAGGAGTAGAATGTCTGGATCTTGTAATAACTACACACTTAACTTTTTGAGAAGCTGCCAAACTGTTATCCAAAGTGGTTTTATGTTCCCATCATACAATTGCTTTGCATCCTTACCAACACCTGGTATGGTCAGTCGTGTGAATGTGTGTGCATGCACGCATGCGCACTTAGCCATTTACATTCTAATAGATACGGTAGTGGTATCTCATTGTGGTTTTAATTTGCATTTCCCTGGTGACTAATGATACTGAGCAACTTTTCATGTGCTTATCAACCATTTGTATATTTTCTTTTAGTGAAATATCTGTGCAAATCTTTTTTTTTTTTTTCTTCTTTTTGAGTTGGAATCTCACTCTGTCGCCCAGACTGGAGTGCAGTGGCACTCTCCTGGCCACCGCAGCCTCGACCTGCTGGGTTCCAGCGATGCTTCCACCTCAGCCTTCCAAGTAGCTGGAACTACAGGCATGCACTACCATGCCCAGCTAGTTTTTGATTTATTATAGAGATGAGGTCTCCCCAAGTTAGCCGGGCAGGTCTCAAACCCACGTGCTCAGGCAATCCACTCACCTCAGCCTCCCAAAGCGCAGGATTACAGGCTGAGCCACCAAACCCGGCTGTACAAATCTTAACATCTCTGCAACTGAGATGCATCTTACAACTATGGCTCATTATAGCTGTGCTGGCAAGGAATGCTTTTCCTTTCTTGGTGGGACATAAAATATGTTGTATCTTACAATGAGGCTTAGATTCATGAAATACATAAGTCTACTTGCCTTGGGTCATATAGTGATGGGGGACAGAGTGTCCAACCCTGAGCCTGTGCTTTTATTTTTTTTTATTTTTTTGAGTCGGAGTCTCATTCCTTCGCCCAGGCTGGAGTGCAGTGGCATACATACTCATGGCCACTCCAGCGTCAACCTTCTGAGTTCCAGCAATCCTTCTGCCCCAGCCTTCCAAGTAGCTGAAACTACAAATGCATGCTACCACGCCCGGCTATTTTTTTTATTTTCTTGTAAAGACGAGGTCTCGCCAAGTTGCCCAGGCTGGTCTTGCACCCGCAGGCTCAGGCAACCCACCGAGCCCAGCTGAGCCTGTGCTTTTAAATGTCACATTATTCTGCATGGTTAGAAGAGTCAGGACCTAGTTCATGCTCAGTGGGGAAACTGCCCTTCTGTTCCCTAAGTGCTAGGTCAGAGAGTCCTGGAATGTCTAGCCTCCAGGCTCCTAGGCCTCAGTTGGCCTTTGGTACTCCACTGCATAGCAGTTATCTTCACTCTGAGCCTTTGACTAGCAAGGGCTTACCAAGAACTATGTGCCAGGCTGGGGTGTGGAGCAGACAGAACTGGACAGGATGCGGTCTGGAGCCTGCCCCAGAGCCCAGAGAAGGAAAGAAGAGAGACCCACAGAACACACACTCAGCAGAGGCTGGGAGAGCTCAGGGGAGGGGGAAGTAGCCGCATGTCTTAAGAATCCTCAAGTGCTTTATGCCAGGATGAAGAAGTCAGTGTGGTATGATGCATAGATCTTGAGTTGACTCCTGACTCCAACCCTTACCAGCTATGTGAACTCAGGCATGGGGGCTTATCCTCTGAGCCTCAGTTTCCTCATCTGTAAAATCGAGAAAATTGTGCTATAGAGGGGTATTTCTATTCCCACTTTACAGCTGAGAAAGAGAATGAAATAAGAAAATTGCTGGGTGAGGTAGCTCATACCTGTAATCCCAGCATCTTGGGAGGCCAAGGTAGGAAGATCATTTGAGGCCAGCATGGTCAACATAGTAAGACTCTGCTTCTACAAAAAAAGAATTTTAAAAAAATTCTTAAAGGAAGAAAATGGGTCAGGCATGGTGGTTGGGCCAGGTGCAGTGACTCATAACAATAATCCCAGCATTTTGGGAGGCTGATGTGGAAGGATCACTTAAGGCCAGGAGTTTGAGACCAGCCTAAGCAACACAATGAGACCCCCAACTCTACAAAAAAATTTTTAAATGGTTGGGTGCGGTGGCACGTGCCTGTAGTGCCAGCTACCCAAGAGGAAGATGGCTTGAGCCCAGGAGTTCAAGGCTGTAGCGAGCTATTATCATGTCAGTGTGCTCCAGCTTGGGTGACAGAGTAAGATCCAAACTCAAAAAAAAAGGAAGAAACTGTATGCAGAGTGCTTGGCTCAAACTCCAGCTCTTTGAACTTTTAGGATAGCTAGGAACTGAATTGACAAAGAGAAAGAATGAGGAGGTCCCAGGAAAGGAAATCTGTGTGATGCCAGGCAGGGAGTGTAGATGCAGAGGGAAGCCACTGAGGTGGGAAGAGGCTGCTGGAGCAGTGATTCTGGGCCTCTGCCTCTGGAAGGCTGTTGTGCAACCTCCCGGGGCGGCTCCTGAATACTGCCACATGCTCTGAGTTGGCCCAGGGCCCTGCAACTGGAGCTACCCGTGGTAAGGAGGCCCAGAGGGCCAGACACTGCAAGCCAGACCCTGAAACTGGCCTGAACTTTGGTCTCAGCAGGTGTCATGGCCATGACAATGCTTAGCCCTCTGGGGGTGGCACAGTGGGGATCTCTGCCGAGGGGGTTGCCCACAAGACAGTGGTCCAAAGGTCCCCATATGTCTGCTCGGATCCCAGCCAGTCGTGGTTCCTATGGCTAGCCACTCAATCTCTGTGCCTCAGCTTCTCTACCTCTCAAATGGGAATGTGAAAACATGGCAGGCCTGCCTACCTGTCCACCTCACAGAGCTGTGGTGGAGATCAAATGCGCTGCTAAAAAGTATGCAAAAGTGCTTTGAAACCTATGCCTATGCAAATCCAGGGCAATTCAGAGAATCACAAAATCACTAACTGTCATGCCTGGCAGGGACCCTAAAGAGCTTTTGCTGTGACCGCTGCCTTTTCTAGATTAAAAAAAAAAACAAAACAAAAAGAAAAACTGAGGCCCAGAGAACTGGAAGTAACACACCTGGTGTCACACAGATAGTAAGCCTCAGTCTATCTCATCTAAGCCAGCCCTCACTGCTCTACCTCACAGGCCTGGGATCTTTCGGGTCCCCAGGCACAAGCCAAAGCTAAAAATAAAATCAAGAGCCAGCCGGACTCGGTGGCTCAGCCTGTAATCCTGTGCTTTGGGAGGCTGAGGTGAGTGGATTGCCTGAGCCCACGGGTTCAAGACCCTCCTGGGCAACTTGGTGAGACCTCATCTCTACAATAAATCAAAAAATTAGCTGGGCATGGTAGCGCGCACCTGTAGTTCCAACTACTCGGAAGGCTGAGGCGGAAGGATCGCCGGAGCCCAGCAGGTCGAGGCTGCGGTGGCCGGGAGCGGCCGCTGCACTCCAGTCTGGGCGACCGAGTGAGACTCCAACTCAAAAAAAAAACAAAAAAAAAAAATCAAGAGCCAAGGTGATCTCTCTTAAGAGACCTGGCAGCCGGGCACAGTGGCTCATGCTTGTAATCCCAGCACTTAGAGAGGTAGAGGCAAGTGATTGCTTGAGTTCAGGGGTTCGAGACCAACCTGGGCAATTTGGTGAGACCTCATCTCTACAATAAATCACAAAAATTAGCCAGGAGTAGTGGTTTGTGCCTTGTAGTTCCAGCTGCTTGGAAGGCTGAGGTGGAAGGATCGCCTGAGCCCAGCAGATCGAGGCTGCTGTGGCCATGAGCGTGTTACTGCACTCCAGCCTGGGTGACAGAAGGACTCCAACTCAAAACAAAAAAGACCTGGAAAACCACTAGTTTCAGTCTAAAGCTTGGAGATCTTTGACAGCACCTGCTCTCTGCAGACACAATTGTGGGACCTCCCTCAGCGGCCCTCCTTTAGCCTCAGGGTTCTTCCGACAATTCTTGCTCAAACCATTTTTCTTACCTTATCTGCCAAATGGGCATAGGACACCTAATGGGGTTTGTGCACCATACCAATCAATGTCAACCCTCTCCACAGGATGGGAGATGAGATAATAGACATGAAAGTACTTTAGAAAGAAAAACAAGCATGTCTTACACAAAGAGACACAGGATCTACTCCTGTGGTGATGTAACGACTCCCTGTAGGCAGCCCTTGGTAGATTGCAAATGTTGATGAGTGGAGGGTAAAACTTAAACTCAACCACAGGAGCTGCAGCAGTGGATGAACCCAGAACCCAGGTGACCTCCCCAAGAGTGCTCGGACCTTCCTAAGCTCCAGCAGAGTCTGGGCCACAAAAAGGCTGCCTCACGGAGTCTTTTTGTAGCCCATGCAGATTCTTTTCTTTTTCTTTCTTTTTTTTTGAGTCAGAGTCTCACTCTGTCACCCAGGCTGGAGTGCAGTGGCACGCTCACAACCACCCCAGACCTGCTGGGCTCTGGCGATGCTTCTGCCTCAGCCTTCCAAGTAGCTGGAACTACAGGTGTGCGCTACCATGCCCGGCTAACTTTTTCCTTCTCTCTCTCTCTCTTTATCTCTGTGTGTGTGGGCCTTTCTCTTCTTCTCTCTTGCTTTCTTCTTCTCTATCTCTCGCTCTTTCTTTTGGTCTGGCTGTCGTTTCCCCCCACCCCGCCTCCTCCCTCTCTCCCTCTCTTCCTCTCTTTCTTGGCACAACCTCCAGTACAGACAGCAAAGAGGAGAATTTCACAGACACAGCACATTCCTATCCCACTTCTCATAAATTTGGGTGCCCGATTTTCCCTTGTGACGCGCATCCTAATATGAGCCCAAGGTACAGTGAGTGGTTTTGAAGGCAGGCTCCTTATCACAGAGCGTTATCTGAGCCATCAAAGCACACTTTAAGAAAAAAGCAGTTTCAACATCAAACTTGGAGGTTTAACTGTTAAAAGGAAGAGCCGGGACAAAGCAACCACAGCTTTTATCGCACTCTCATGGGGGCGGCGTGTGGTGGGAATACTACTTTGGGGACCTGCTGCTGAGAATGCCTCCATGTCCTTTGAACAGAAAACAAACCCTGCTGTGGAAATTGCCGGTAATTGTCTTTACCTACGGTTTCAGAGGGCGCACACCGGGTCTTGTGGTTGTGGGCGCCGTTTCATGCCGGGGTTCGCGTCCCCTCCTCTGCTTGGCATCAAGAGAGTGGAACAGATCAGGGCCTCAGATCTGCATGCACCTGCGGTTGTTGCAAAGCGAGGCGGATTGCCATGAGATAAGGCAACAATGGAAAGTTTCTCACCTGAAAGGTCTGAGGAAGAGCCAGGAGGCCTTGGGTGCCTGGGGAGACTCATTTGCCCCAGAAAAATAAGGAGTGCAGAGAATGCCAGCGCAGCCCAATCCCCTCCACTGAGGAACCCCTGCCCCGCATTGTTCACTTTCTCATATGGTTTCTTCAGCATCAACAGGAGGATTCCTTGCACCCATTGAAAGGCGATACTCACCTTCATGTATCAATAGTTCTCCTTGAAGAAAATAAAAAGAGCAAACAGAACTTTGAGCTTTTTCTTTTTTTTTCAAAACACATCAATGTTATAATGTGCATTTCATTCACAGCGTAGGCCCTCAGAGCTGACATCGCCAAGGCAGGCCTGTTCGCCACTAGAGGCTGCCGGGGCCATGCGCGGAGGTCCTCGATCCATTCACTCAGCCTATGGGCAATGACAGCTCCTGCAGAAGCTCATTAGAGGAAGACCACGCAGCTCCGGCAGTGCCTAACTTGATGAGGGAAAATGCAGGAAATCTCTGAGCAGGGGAACCTGGCCCCAGGGCCCCTAGGAAACCCACTACGGGTCCCAGCATTGGGCTGGGCACAGGGTAGGCTAGGTGAGAAGGGGAACCCCTAAAGCCCCCTGAGCTCCTAGGCTCTCTGGGGGTCAGGAAGCCCTCCTATCGTGTGACTACATCAGCCCCAAGGCAGGCCTACGCCTGAGCCAGACTGGGCGAGACGACTGGGAAGGGGTTGGCATGGAGGAAGCGTGGGGAGAACACTCGTGGGCACCAACGGCAAAAATGAGATGGAGGAAAGAGGCAAACTGGAGAGGCGACACGCTCAGTCATCCAGTGCCTCTCTGCTTGTGTTTCCTTACCCCTGTTATTATGAAAACAAACACATTCAGGAGAACACGAGGCACAAGAATACAGCCTCACAAATTATCACAGAATGATCACTTGCGTAGCCACCTTCAGGATGAAGAAATGGAGCACAGCTGGTCTCCTGGAAATGCTCCTGTGTCCACCCAACCCCTTCCCCCTCACTCCTCACTAAGGGTGACCTGTATTCCAACATTTAGAGGGCTCACTTCCACCTTGACGCGTTCCACCCCCTAAGCTGGCCTCGCCAAGCACCCTAGAATAGTGTTGCCTGGTTTTGCACTTTATTCAAATGGAATCAATCATACATATCCTTTCAGGTTTTGTGCCACTCAACGTTTTCTGGATTCATCCATGCTGTCATATGCAGCTTTGGCTCATTCGTTTTCATCACAGCTGGTTTCCTTGCCTTCTTTGGTACTCTGACTCTCAGTCTGCAAGAAGCAAAGTCTGGGACGCCCAGAATCCTTGGTACCCTACACCAGCCGGGGCCACCAGGCCTCCCACGGGCTCCTGGGCTTTGCCCAGATTTGGCTTTCTCCAAATGGCTGGTGAATCTCTCCATCTTTTTTCACCAACTACCAACGACCTCTACAGAACCTTGGAAGGGGGCACACTGCAAGCAGCCAGTTCCAGCCTCAGTGTAGATGCCTGTCAGGATCATCTTCCACAGCTCTCTGCCGGTTCCACAAACCAGCTGGGCACAGGGACCAAACAATAAACCAAGGCACATCCCAAATGAGAAGCAGGTGGCTTCCCAGGACCGTATTTCCTAACATCCCGTCCTTTTGGTTTGCCCTGTATCCAATGTGGTTCCCATTTGAAGGCGTCTGAGCCCTTGGAATCTATAACCCATATGAAAAATGATATAAATTATAGCTCACCATCCCAGCCTGGCTGTTTGGGATTTTGGCATAAACACTAAGGCAGGGCCACCCTGATTATAAGGTAGAGGTACCGAGGAGAAGTGAAGGGGGCCGGGAAACCCCCCAGCATGCCTCTCTGCTCTCTTCTGGGTGCAGAGAGTAGCCAGTTCACCTCTCCCCAGTCATCTTGAAGACAAGGCTCGATGAGAACTAGTGAAGTGGGCTCTGATGTGCTCATTCTCGGGCCTGAACAGTATATGGATGCCTCAAGCTCCTGCCCCAGCCCCTCCTCCCACCGGTCTTTGTGTTCAGGCCAAGCTAAGTACCACCTCCTAGCTTTTGTCCATGCTGCCTCCTTGTCCTCACCTACCCAAAGTTTACTCTTCCCAGAGCCCAGGATCTATTCTGATTCTTTGTGGAATATTCCTGGGCAATTGGTTCAGAGCCCCGCTGATGTCCTGCCCCCAAACGCCTGGCATTCCTCCTCCTCTGAACCACACCAATTAGCCCTGATTACAGAATGCATGCATTGTTCTTTAACGGTTTCATATGTGCAGCCCCGAATCCCCAGATGGGGAGAGTGTGTGTATGTTGGAAGTGGGAGTGGAGGGTGCAGACAGGCCAGGCCTCTGCTCTTCTCTGTGCCTCAATTTTTCCATCTCTGAAAAAAGGGCATGGAGCAGAGCCCTCCTAGGCACCCGGCCCCCGACCCTGAAATGCTACAGCAGCCTGGGTGCTCTGGTCTTCAGGTAAGTGATGATGGTCTGTGCCTCCACCCTCAGCCTCCAACCCTGGGCCCTGGGCCAAGAAACCTGGTCCCACCAACGCTCAGCTCAAGGTCGCAGCCCTTGGCCTCTACCTCCAGCTCCACCCCCTGCCACTGAAAGGGAGCATTGGGGCAAACATCCTAAACCACCGAGTGCTTCTAAAAATATGGTGTTTTTGTCAGAAAGCAACCTACTTCCTTCAGGCTTTGATCTCCGTGCAGCCCACGGAGAAGAAGACATACTTACAATAACAGTTAAGAGCCTTTATTTTCCTTTGGGGGCTACCTCTCAAGGTCTTTGAACCCCCGACCAGGTGTTGGTAACCTGTGGTCCTTCTGAGCATGCTCAGATCCATCTGCAGTTGGCTCAGAGAATGACAGCTGGTCCTGCCACCTGGTATGTGGCCAGAAAGAAGAGTTCAGGACAGGGAGGCTTCCGGGGCACACACTGGTCATGCAACTCTGTGCAAGTTTACAGGGCCCTTTGCTGTCTGGACTCTGGGGCAGGATAAAAGAAGTGCCCAAACACCAAAATGGGCTGTGAAAAAAAATGGAGAGATTAATTCTAGCACAGTACTCGGACAGCAAGGGCATTCAATAAGTATTCGCTGAACTTTTCTTGAATGTCTCTGGCTGGGTGAGATCAGGATCTTGTGAGCTGGAACTTGGGAGGATATGGATAGACGGGGATGGAGAAGTGAGAGATGTCCCGGCAAAGGGGACAGCATGAGCAAAGGCTGGGCCACATGGAACAAGAAAAGCACAAATTCACACTATATTTGGCAAACACAGAGCTATTGGAAACTCTCCCACAGTTCTACAAACACATGAGCTCTTTCAGCCTTGCCAGAAACAGGTACCAGCAGAAAAAAACAGGGACCGTGATAAAATTATCACCTCTGAGCATCACCTGTGGACTAGGCACCATTCAAAGCACTGATCATCCAGGTCCTAGAAATGGGCCTGAGCTACCATTACATAAATTTTTTTTTTTTTGGAGTTGGAGTCTCACTCTGTCACCCAGACTGGAGTGCAGTGGCCGCTCCCGGCCACCGCAGCCTCGACCTGCTGGGCTCCGGGGTCCTTCAGCCTCAGCCTTCCAAGTAGCTGGAACTATAGGTGCGCACTACCACACCCTGCTAATTTTTTGATTTATTGTAGAGATGAGGTCTCGCCTGCCCAGGCGGGTCTCGAACCCGCGGGCTCAGGCTATCCACTCACCTCAGCCTCCCAAGGCGCAGGATTACAGGCTGAGCCAGCAAGCCTGGCTATGCACATTTTTTCTAGAGAGAAACAGAGCCTCAGAGAGGGTAGGCTCTTTGGCCCCAGATTTGGGACAGAGATTGATATGAACCCTGAGCAGCCCAGCTCCTGATCAGTGAATGGGCGGTGCTGGAGGCCTCTGCGTGGGCTCATTCTAAGCTTGATAAGTGAGACCCTGACCTTTCTGCTCCAGCAGGTGCTCGGGGAATGACCTCAGAGCACTTTGGCTCATTCTTCATTTAGTTCCTTAGCAACCCTGGAACTTTATTCCAGGGAACCCAAAACAGATGATGAGGAACCAAGGCTCAGAGAAGTTAACTGACATGGTTAGTAAGCAACAGAGTGGAGATCTGAACTCATCCATCAGACCCCATATCCCGTGCCCCTGACTTCTGTACTCTGCAGCCTCTCTGGGTCTCACCCCCTGCCTGGGAATTCCAGACTATGAGTAATTCAAATATGTCTGAAAAAGTTCACATCACTGTAATTTCCTAAAGACTTTAATAGAAGCAGAGTCTCTCACTTCAAAACAAAAAAATGATCAGCAAAACTGCCAAGGGGACTTGGAGTCACCATCTTGGGCTTCTCCCTGTTTTGGAGAGGGGTGTGTATGGAAGAGCTCCAGGACATGAGCCAGACTTGGAAGACCAAGGACGGGGTCCTGGCTTTGTCCCTCATGTACTGTTCAATCCTGGGGTGGTGTCTTGACATTCTGGATCCATTTCCTCATCTAGAAGTGTGTAGGTTTCCCTGGGTGACCCCTGATACAGATTCTGGAATCACTGAAGTCAGAATTCCCCCACGGCCTCCAGTGACTCCCCACACAGAAGGAACAGAGGTGTGTACTCACAGCAGTGAGATGCTATTCAGTCAGCTCACTACCAGGGCTCAGGTTACCATAGATCTGCATTCAAGTCTTCTCTCCATTGCAGTCCTTGCCACTTCTCAGGGACTGAGGTGCGGGAAGTTCCTTCTCTGATGGCTCACAGCCTTGGACAGGGATCGCCAAAGACGCCTGCAGCAAAGGCCTCTTTCAAGCTCATGCACAGTCATCCTTCCAGGGGGATAAAGGCGATTTATGGATTCATGACCCTAAGTAATAAATCTACTAGCAATCTGCCGCAGCTGGGAACAGCAGCAGTCTGGGCCTTGGCCTTCAAATTGCCTGCCTGCCTGCACTTGGGCGTCATCCGAGCACAGGCGCACCTCACTTGATAGAGTTGAATGTGGTCCTGAAAGGTTAGATGTAAAAGGAACCCCATTTCAAATGTCCTGGGAGAAGCCCCTCAGCTTCCTAGGATGGATAGTAGCTGTTTTATGTTTGTTTGTTTTTAGTCAGGGTCTCACTCTGTTGCCCAGGCAGGAGTGCAGTGGGATGATTATGGTTCACAGCAGCCTCGACTTCTGGGATCAGGCCATTCTTCCACATCAACCTTCCAAGTAGCTGGGACTACAGGCTTGCACTACCACACCCAGCTAATTTTTCTGATTTACTGTAGAGACAAGGTCTCGCCATGTTGCTCAGGTGATCTTGCCTTGGCCTCTCAAAGTGCTGGGATTCAGGTGGGAGCCACAGCGCCTGGCATGCCTGGTTTTTTAATGCACTTGTATACTGATGTACTAGAAGTATGAGGTCTGATGAGAAAGGTGTGCACAGTGGCAAGACTGGCATGCATGCATTTGAGTGTGTATGTGTGTCCTCAGAATGGCCACACTGCGTTCCATGTGAGCAGTGCCCCAGAACTATGGGATAGGTAGTCCCACTTATGTGTATAACATGTCCACAAGAAAACAGATCAGGCCAGGGCTCCAGGCTGGGTCAGACTGTTCCAACACAATGGATAGCTGAGAATCCCAGTTCAGTCCCAATCCTAATAGATCTATAGCTGCCCAACTGGCTGTGATGTTTCTCTGCAGGCCACCCAGATGTGACTGCAGATGTGCACCGGTGTCAACAGACCAAGGCAGCAGAGGGAAGCATTCTAGATCTTCCATCAAGGCTCCTTGTATCAGGCTCACAGCAGTGGCTGGGTAAGGGAATGAGTCTCCTGGGCCAGCCCTAAGCATGCAGGGTTCCACCTGCACCCACAGAGTTTGAGGAAAGCGGGAGCGAGGGCACCCCTTCCTGCTGCCCAAAGGACTGAACCTTCCCCCAGGGAAAGATGACCTGCTGAGCCAAAACCCTTCAGAGAAGGGTAGAAAGTAGCCAAGGCAACCTCTCTCCTGTTGACCATTCCCTATTATGGGAAACACTGTGGGACATCTTTGAACATCCCCCCGCTGTGAGTCCCCTGCCTGCCTCATCTGAGAGTAATTGTCACTTTCCTGCAACGCGCAACACCACACCCATTGAAGTGTCCCAGATACCAGAGCCACGTGATCTGGGCTCTGTGGGGCCGGGGTAGATGAGTGGGCTGCAGCTGCCTTTCTACTTGGCTTAATGCAGAGTCAACAGGCTTGAGCACTGCCTCATCCCAGCAAGCACGAAGGAGCTCTTGGATCCTTCCTGCAAGGATGCAGGTCATTCAAGTCCAGCCAGCTCTTGACCTTGCTCTTCAAACTGCCTGCCTGGGCAGACAGAGGAAGCACCTGGCAGATGCTTATTCAGCCTCATCTCTCTCTCTCATTAGGATCCAGCTGAGGTACTGGGATGATAATAGGGCTTTCCAGACCAAACTCTTTCAGCAGAAGACTGAAAAGACAAGGAATGGGGCAGCTCCAGCAGGTGCCCAGGCTCATGCTGCCTTCATGCTTCCCACTGAAATGCCCTGCCCCATACCCCAAGGCCAATGGACAGCCTCCAGAGCAGGGAGAGTGGCCTTGGGACCCACAGCTGCCATGTCCAGGGCAGAGCACACTGTGGTGGGGTCTCCCAGGCCACTCCTGAGTTCCTGCCCAGGCCACAGAGGTCTGGGGAGACTCGAGTCAATGACTTTCTTTTAACTGAGAGCTCTGAGTTTCCCATGTACACGCTGCAGGAACCAGGGGTAACTCCATGTAGGAGCATTAGTTCCTCCAGGGGTCCAACTTCCTTTTCCAGCATTTTCCAAAGGGAACTCCACAGAACACCAATAGATGTACCATGTAAAAAAGACGCCATGGTCAAATACACTTGGAAATTTTGAGGTTAAAAAAAATGAAGGCTACAATAATCAAAACTGCATGATATTCGTACAAGAACAGGCATATGGACCAATGGAACAGGACAGAGATTCTGGAAGCAAAATCTCAATTTCTCCACCAACTCATCTTTGACAAAGCTTCCTACAACAACCACTGGGGAAAGGAGAACTTATTCAGTAAATGGTGCTGGTTAAACTGACTGATCACATGCAGAAGATTAAAACAGGAACCCTACCTATCACCGTACACAAAAATTAACTCTAAATGGATCAAAGACCTAAATGTAAAACCTCAAACTGTAAGAATCTTAGAAAATGCAGGAGACACCCTTATGGAAATTGGAACTGACAACCAATACCTGATCAAAACCCCAAGTGCCCATGCCGTAAGAGATAAGATAGACAAGTGGGACCTCATCAAACTACCAAGCTTCTGCAAAGCAAAAGAAACCATCAAGAGAGTGAGGAGACAGCCCACAGAATGGGAAAAAATATTTGCCAGCTGTATATCTGACAAAGGCCTAACATTTAGGATCTACAAGGAACTCAAATGCACTGAAAGGAAAAAAAACAAAGAGCCCCATTAAAAAGTGGGCAAAAGACATGAATAGACACTTCTCAGAAGAAGATATACGGGCAGCCAACAGACACAAGAAAAAATCCTCAGCTTCACGCATCATCAGAGAAATGCAAATCAAAACCACATTGAGATACCACCTAACCCCAGTAAGAATGGCCATTATTAACAAAACAAACAACAACAGGTGCCGGTGAGGATGCAGAGAAAAAGAATGCTTCTACACTGCTGGTGGGAATGCAAACTAGCGCAACCTCTTTGGAAAACAGTGTGGCTATTTATAAAAGAACTAGAAATTGACCTTTCATATGATCCAGCAATCCCCCAATTGGGAGTATGCCCGGAGGAACTCAAATCATTCTACAAAAAAGATATCCGCAAACGCATGTTTATTGCAGCACTATTCACAATAGCAAAAACATGGACCCAACCATGCTGCCCATAGAAATAGGACTAGATTTTAAAAATGTGGTACATATACACAATAGAGTATTATGCAGCCATAAAGAAGAACAAACATATGAACTTCGCAGCAACTTGAATGGATTTAGGGTCTATCATACTCAGTAATCTATCATAGAAACAAAGGACAGAGTACCATATGTTCTCACTCATAAGTGGACCTTGAACAATTATCATAATACTATAAGAAAGGGACTGGCAGTAGTGGGAAACT
>NW_007252912.1:380984-390262 GCF_000164805.1 Carlito syrichta | reverse complement strand
AACTCAAAAAAAAAAAAAAAAAAAATGCATCATATTATGAAAAGAGGAGTTGGACACAGTGGCACATGCCTGTAATCCCAGCACTTCAGGAGGCTCTCTTGAGGCCAGGAGTTCGAGGTCTGCCTGGGGAAACACAGTGAGACCCCCATCTCTACAAAAATAAATAAATAAACAAACAAATATCCAAGAGGACTGAGTAGACTGTGTTTCCCTGATTTAATCTAAACTTTTCCCCAGGATTTTGTCACAGGACTGGGGTTTATTAGAATCTCTTGGGATACCTTTCTTTCTTTCTTTCCTTCCTTCCTTCCTTCCTTCCTTCCTTCTTTCTTTCTTTCTTTCTTTCTTTCTTTCTTTCTTTCTTTCTTTCTTTCTCTCTCTCTCTCTTTCTCTCTCTCTCTCTCTCTCTCTCTCTCTCTCTCTCTTTCTTTCTTTCTTTCAGAAAGTAGGAATTTATTAGAAGATAGAAAAGCCCCCAGTACAGGGAGGGGTCCTGAAAGAGAGTTGCCCGGGATACCTGCTTCTATATGCAATGCTGCCATCCCCTCCCACTGCCCAGAGTCCCTGGTGAGAGGCTCAGAGACACAGGACTCTAGAGCTGCACTGTCCAATACAATATGCAGCAGCCACTAGTCACACATAGCTATTGACATTTAAAGCAATTACAACTAAATGACATTTTTTTTTATTATAAAGATATTGGGTACAATTCAGGGTTAAGTATACAAATGTTGATTATGCAGCTACCCTTGTCGATGAGGTATGCCCTTCCCTCCCCTAGCAGTTTCCCTCAACTGCCAAAGCCACCCCCCCCACCGTCCCCTGAAAGTTTCTCACTACTGCCAATTCCTTTCTTTTTTTTTTTTTTTTTTTGAGTTGGAGTCTCACTCGGTCGCCCAGACTGGAGTGCAGTGGCCGTTCCTGGCCACCGCAGCCTCGACCTGCCGGGCTCCGGCGATCCTTCTGCCTCAGCCTTCCTAGTAGCCGGAATTACAGGCATGCGCAACCACGCCCGGCTGATTTTTTTATTTATTGTGGAGATGAGGTCTCGTTGCCCAGGCAGGTCTCGAACCCGCGGGCTCAGGCAATCCACTCACCTCAGCCTCCCAAGGCGCGGGATTACAGGCTGAGCCACCGAGCCCGGCTTTTTGTCCACTTTTTAATGAGGCTGTTTGTTTTTTCCTTTTGGTATGTTTGAGTTCCTTGTAGATCCTGGATGTTAGGCCTTTGTCAGATACATAGTTGGCAAATATTTTTTTCCCATTCTATAGGCTGTCTCCCTGCTCTCTTGATGGTTTCTTTTGCTTTGCAGAAGCTCGTTAGTCTGATGAGGTCCCACTTGTCTATCTTATTTCTCAAGGTATGGGCATTTAGGGTTCTGAATAGGAATTGGTTTCAGTTCCAATTTTCATAAGGGTGTCTCCTGCGTTTTCTAAGATTCTTATAGTGTGAGATTTTACGTTTAGGCCTCTGATTCATTTAGAGTTAATTTTTGTGTATGGTGATAAGTAGGGTTCCTGTTTTAATTTTCTGCATGTGGTCAGTCAGTTTTCCCAGCACCGTTTACTGAATAGGTTCTCTTCTCCCCAGTTGCTACTATTTTGAGGTTGCTGTTAGAGGCTTTGTCAAAGATGAGTTGGTTAAGAAATTGAGATTTTGCTTCCAGAATCTCTATCCTGTTCCTTTGGTCTATATGCTTGTTCTTGTACCAATACCAGGCTGTTTCGATTTCTGTAGCCTTATATAAAGTTTGAAGTCTGGAAGTGTGACATCTCCTGCTTTGTTTCATTTGCTAAGGATTGTTTTGGCTATTCGTGGTCATTTATGTTTCCATATGAATTTCTATATCATCATTTCCAAGTCTGAGAAGAATGATGTTGGTAACTAAATGGGTATTGCGCTGAATCTGTAGATTGCCTTTGGTAGGATGGACATCTTAACAGTGTTAATTCTTCCTATCCATGAGCGTGGAATGTTTTTCCATTTGTTTGTGTCTTCTTGGATTTCTTTGATCAGCGTTTTGTAGTTCTCCTTGTAAAGGTCTTTCACTTCTCTGGTTAGGAAGATGCCACGGTATTTCAATTTTTGGTGGCTATTGTGAATGAAATTGTTCTTTTAATTTGGATCTCTGCCTGCTTGTTGTTGGTGTATAGGAATACAACTGTCTTTTGCACACTTATTTTGTATCCTGAGACTTTGCCAAAGTCCTTTATCAGTGCAAGCAGGTTTTTGACAGATTCTCTGGGATTTTCAAGGTCATAATCAACAGCAAAGAGGAATAATTTGACTTCCTCTTTTCCTATTTGGATACCCCTGCTTTCCTTCTCTTGTCTAGTGCCCGAGATAGGACTTCCAATACAATGTTGAACAAGAGGAGTGAGAGTGGGCAGCCTTGTCTTGTTCCAGTTTTCAGGGGAAATGTTTCCAGTTTCTTTCCATTTAGCAATATGTTAACTGTGGGTTTATCGTAGATGGGACTTATTATTTTGAGGTATGTTCCTTCTATACCTAGGTGTTTGAGAGTTTTTATCAAGAAAGGATGCTGGATTTTATCAAAAGCTTTTTCTGCGTCTAGTGATATAATCATGTGGTTCTTGTTTTTACATCTGTTGATGTATTTAATTACATTTATGGTCTTGCAAATGTTGAACCAGCCCTGCATCCTGGGAATGAAGCCTACTTGGTCATGGTGGATGATTTTTGAGATGTGTTTTTGATTCCGATTTGCTAGAATCTTGTTGAGGATTTTTGTATCTATGTTCATAAGGGATTTTGGCCTGTAGTTCTCTTTTTTTGTTGGCTCTTTACCCAGTTTGGGGATCACTGTGAAGTTAGCTTTGTAAAATGATTTGGGGAGAATTCCAACCTTTTCAATTGCCTGGATTCTTTCAATAGGATTGGTATCAGTTCCTCCTTGTATGATTTGTAGAATTCTGCTGTAAAGCCATCCAATCCAGAGTTGTTTTGTTTTTTTTTTGTAGGTAGTTTTCGTAAACATACGGAATGCTTCACGAATTTGCATGTCATCCTTGTGCAGGAGCCATGCTGATCTTCTCTGTATTGTCCCAATTTTAGTACATGTGCTGACACAGTAAGCACCTAAATGGCATTTAAAGTGCAGTTCCTCAAGTCACACCAGCCCACTGTAAGTGCGCATGTGACCAGTGGCTACTGTACTGGACAGCACAGACAACATTTCCATCACTGCAGAAAGTTCTGGATGGACAGTGCTCATCTAGCATCTTAGGCTGGAGACAAGCCCAGAGCCTCACAAAATTCTAGGAAAGAGCCAAGCCGACTTTGGCCTCCTGCCCTTGGCCTCAGAATCTGAGAACCAGCCTCGTGTGGGCCTGACAAGCCTTGGGTGCCCGCCACTGAGTCAGACTCTACCCAGTAGGCCAGAGGACTGTCACTGAAACTGCAATAAGGTGCACGTTTCCTTTCCCTGGGGCTGGGAATGGTGCGGGGCAGCCCCTAACTCCCACACTCTGGTTCCCTGCCAGGGGCTTCCTCCCCAACCCCTCTCCTGGCCTCACTGCCACTGCACCCGGCAGAGGGCCTAGAGGAAGGGAGGGGCTGCACTCCTCTCCAGTACTCCTCAGAGGAGTCCTAATCCCAGACTGCCCACACTCTCTGCACCAGGTGACAAGTAGTCTAAAATGTTGCCTCTGTCCCTAGACAGAACCCAGGCCTACAGCCTGACTGTGCAGCGCCAGCTGCGGAACTCGGGGTAGTTTCCAGAACTGTCTCTGCCAAGGATCCCAGCATTATCAAATACCAGTCTCCCAAGGGGGGGGCCTGTGAGCCCCCACGGTCTCTCTTTCACCCAGCCAGCCACAGAGACTCTGCTCCCATGCACTTGCCTCCTTCCAGGCAGATCCGCAGGCCTCGCTCCAAGATGGCTATTTGGGAAATGCAGACTCCTAGACTCCTTGCTACCCAGGTCAGCCCTGCTCTGAGGCCAGCTGGCGGGGCAGTTGGGGGTCTGGCCTGGAGGTTGGCCTCTAACAAGGCAGTGCCAGAGGCCCCTGCCCGCTACTCCTCAGCACATCTGGGAACAGGCCCAGGCACTACTGGGCTTCTGCTGAGAGACTCGGGACCTATGGATTAAACAAGCTGCCCCATTTCTCAGCTGCCTGGGGCTCTGGGCACTACCAAAAGCCCAGAGCAGTCACCAGCTCTCCTCAGGCCTCCTTTCCACCTGTCCTCAGCTCTCCGGGCTCCTCCTAAGTTTTTCCTCTCAGGGGCATCTCCTCTGTCCCTGGCAAAGCGACCCTGGGTACTCCCCTTCTGGGTGAACTGACTAGGCTGGGAAGGTCATCTCTGTAGGAAACCAAGCCCATGTTAGCACAGACACGCCGTGTGGGCTGTCCTGCTCCTCGCAAGGATGGGTCAATGCACACACAGCTATAGACCCAGTCCCACAATGAGAAAGCAGAGACCAGTTCTAACTGCCCATAGCTGGCTTCATTTGGGCCTCAATAGCGCCACCATGTCACCTAACTCCAGGGGTAGGAGGAAGTTCATATTAGAGTTCACATAAGTGGCGCCTCCTGGAGTTGTGCAGTGTGAGCCTGGGTGGCCACAGGCGGCAACCCTGGAACCAGGCTGACAGAATGGCACCTCCTGAGGAGAAAGCCTTGCTTCTGTATTGCATGACAGCCAGTATGACCTTTCTCCCCACAAGCTAGGCAGTCCCAGGGTCTCTCCTCAGGGCCTTCCCCCAGTTCCTCAATGAGTCCAAAGCAGGGCCTCTAGCAGAGGGTAAGGGGTGGGGCAGAGGCCTGGGCCTCATAACACTTAGGCTATTTCTCTATAAAGCCATTTGAATCATAGGCATACTCCTGACGTGTAGTAAGTATTCTTACAAACCTGTAAGAAGGCTTTCAACCCAAAGGAAAAAGGAGCAAAGGACACAGAGAAGTTACAGATAAGGGATGGAAAAAATGGCTCTTGCTAGGTGCAGTGGCTCACACCTGTAATCCCAGCACTTTGGAAGGCTGAGGCAGGAGGATCACTTGAGGCCAGGAGTTCAAGACCAGCCTGGGTAACATAGTGAACCCTGTCTCTACAAAATTTTTAAAAAAAAATTAGCCGAGTGTGGTGATAAGTACCTGTAATCCTGGCTACTCAGGAGGCTGATGCAGGAGGATTGCTTGAGCCCAGGAGGTTCAGACTATGGTGATCCATGATTGTGCCACTGCACTCCAGCCTAGGTGACAGAGTAAGACCCTGTCTTTAATTTAACTATCACTGCATATCTGCTTGTACCTTTTGAATTTTGTCCCATGTACCTATGTGGCTTTTTCAAAAGACAAATGAAACAAGATATGATAAAAATCCCTTGAGGTGCACGTGTCCCATTTTTCTGCTCCCAGGTTGAGATGTGCTTCACCCTTTCATAAATTTCCCTCCAAATGGCTTGTGTTTTTTTCTGGCCCATAAGACCCCTGCAGATGACATGGACACATCAAGTAGACCTCAGCTTCGGTTCTTTCACGGTGCCCTGTACAGATTGCAGGGGGCTGGCTGGGGAGCTGGGGGTGTGGTGGAGGGAGGGGAGGGCTGCCCATCTTTAGGGGAAGGAGGCAAGGCCAGAAACTGGAAGCATCCTTGCTCCCTGCTGCAGAGGCAGACCAGGGCCAAGGGACAAATGTGTCCTTGCAGGATATACACCTGTCCTTCACAGCTCAGGCAAACCCATCCTTCCTCTGCAGAGGAACAGAGGCAGTGTAGCTTACCAGGTGCAGGGCAAGGACCTCCTGGCTCCAGGGTGTCAGCGGTCCTAGAGGAGGGGAGGGACTTACAAGGTTGCATAACTTTAGGCAAGTCTCAGCTTACTTCCAGCTCAGTAAAATGGCAACTCATTTATGATAATGATACTTTCTCACCATGGGATCGGATGAAGTAGAGAATATTAAATGCGTCGTTGCTCATTGTAAGAGCTCAGCAGTTGAGACTTCCGATTGCCTTGGCCTACGATCCTGCGTTCCCCGGTTACATGGTGGGCTCTCCACCAGGCCCGACAACCCCAAACACAAGGCCATGTGGAGCGCAGGCTCTGGGCCAGGTGGAAACAGATGTACAGTGACTGTTTGTGAACCGTGCACTAGCACTAGTGAATGTAAGTCAGCTCCTATAGCAAGATCATTGGGTGAGTGATCAGGTGGTCCCCAGATTTCAAACATTAAGATAAGATCCTGGTGAGCTTTCCACCATGCTCCCAGGCCCTCCAGTGAGCCACCACTGGAGAGGGACATTTCCAACAGAGCTCAAAAAGAAGTGTAGGCCAGGCATGGTGGCTCATGTCTGTAATCCCAGCACTCCAGGAGGCTGAGGCTGGCGGATTGCGAGCACCCTGTTCAAGACCAGACTACACAACACAGTGAAACATCGTCTCCACAAAAAATCAAAAAAGTATACGGGCGTGGTGGCAGGCACCTATAGTCCCAGCTACTCTGCAGGCTGAGACGGAAAGATAGCCTGACTCCAGAAGGTCGAGGCTGCTGTGAGCTGTGATCATGATCATGACCATGGCACTGCACTCCATCCTGGGTGACAGAGTGAGACTCCGACGCAAAAAAAAAAGTAAATAAAGTGCAGTAGAGTAGATCTGGCAATGAGGGGAAATGCCCAATGCACATAGTCTGCAGCTTGGTAGATTACAGAACAACACACTCAGCATACTTGGTGCAGTCTCGGTTTTATAAAAAAGCAAAAATGCCTATATGCATGGGAAAAAGTCTGAAAAGAAGTATACCAAAAGCTCAACTCTGGTTACTGGAATTACAGGCTATTTTTAATCTTACTTTCTTTGCTTATCTATATATTTTCTACAATGAACATGTATTATGTTTTAACTCGGTGGTTCTCAACTGGGGGTAATTTTGTCCCCAAGGGGACATTTAGCAAAGTCCAAAGACACTTTAGGCTGTCACAACAGAGGGAAAGTGTGGTTCATGTGAGCTACTGGCACCCAGTGGGTAGAGGCCAGTGATACCGCTAGGCATTCTACACTGCACAGGAAAGCCCCCCAGCCCCACCCAGCAAATAATTATCTGGCCCAAAATGTCCACAATGCCAAGATGAAGAAACACTGAGAAAACTTTCCGAACTTACTCTAAGAGAGACGGGGCAGGGAGGCATGAGTCACTGCAAGTTGCTTTAGCCTGTCCCCTGACCTGATGGCAATCCCTTCTCACCCCACCATCTTTGGGAAGCTCAGGAAGCTGTGGATTTCTAGGGACCTGGCCCATGGGACCCAGGGCACAGCCATACCAGCGTCTGCAGTGTCACCTCTTCCCGAAGTACATGTCTGTCACATAAAAAGCCATCAACAGATGTTAGTGCTGACCATCAGCACCCTGCACATCGCTGCAATCAATGAAACCCCGAAGGTCTCAAACATCCTGTTTCCAGCATCTTGACAATGGCATCCTGTTTCCTTTTGGAAGGAAACCCATGTTGGATTGATTAACAAATACACTCATTATTTAACCTCAGAACTTGGTTTTGAAATTAATGCACAATGAAAGAAAAAGTCTATGCTAAATAATCTCTCTAATTACATGTTAAGGGATCAGAATGGAAAACATTCAGGAACACAAAAGACTCAACCAAGCTCATTAGCTCTGTTTGCTTCTAACTTATCTCTATGGCAACTCACAGAGGGTCCAGGAGAAAAAAAAGACTTTTACAATTAGATCATCAAGAACTTCACCCAGAACAGCCACAACATAAAACTCTTTTTAAAAAGTCTTTGGATGATGAAATGGTGAGAGTGTGTTTTCTGGTCACCACTGGGCACAGGCATAGGGACACCTCCTCTTCCTGTAAGCCCATGGACCATCTTGGTTCACCCTGCAGAGGTCATGTCAATAACTCATGGGTGCTTGGTCCCTGCAGCTCTGTGTACCACACCTGTGATAGAAGGCTGCAGGTGACTGGATGGTGGGGACAGTCCTCTGGACTTGGTGGAGACAGCAGAAGCAGCAGTGTATATTTTCCCAGAATGAAGCCCACAGACATAGAAGGAGCCAGTGTCTAATTTTTCCTGCAACTGTGTCTCAAGGTTGTGGAGGCTTTCCTATTGGCGACCCCAACAGGAAAATTCTTGCCAACACAAGGATTCCCTTCTTTTGGACCGATATTCTGCTAACTTCTGTCACTGCTCCCTTTTCACACTCTTGGACAGGTGTCCTGTGTGGCCCTGACCACCAGTCCCATCTTCATAAAATCGAGACCCTTGACCCTAGACCCCTGAGGCCTCCTGCATGCATGGCTGGACCTGATCTTTTCCTTGGGGCTGTCTACAGCTTGGAGGTCATGCCAAGGTAGGCATGAGGTAGGAGGTTGAGGTCATGGAGCCCAGGGCTGGCCCAGCTCCTGCCCCCTCCTCTCCCTGCCTGGGCTCTCCTAGAGGGACTGAGTCACTTGAGGAGGGAGCGAAGTGCAAAAGGGCCAAGGTCTAGTCCCCAAGGGGTAGTGGGTGAGCCAGGTCGGCCTTCAAGTTTCGATCCTGAAAGAGTGATGTGTAGAGAGTTCAGGCACTGCTGGGGCCACAAAAGACAGGCGAAACTCCAGGCAGAGAAGTGGAGCCTCACAGAGAACAAGGTAGGAGAGAAGGAAGAGGAGGAGGGGAGTGGACACACCAGGCAGGAAAGACAGAACTCATTGAAGCTTACCAGCTTAGAGCCTGTGTGCTTCAGGAGGGGCACAGCCTCTTAGAAGCAGAGCAGTGGGGGAACTCCGATTTGGGCCATCAAAAAAAGACAGCACGTGGCTGAGTCTGGTCACAACAGAATCTGGTTCTTCAATGCGGCCAGCACTTTACCTTCCCAGAAGGCCCTTCTGCTTCTCAGAGCCCTAAAGGTGCCCTTCAGGAATGTGGGAGGAGGCGAGGGTCCGTGGATTCCCTCTCACTCCCTTCCTTTCCACCTCCTCCACTGGCTCAGTGTCCTCATCTGGCCAGTCTGGCCAGCAGGGGTGGGCAGGGCATCATGGCTGCGGAGTCTCCAGGAGCTCCATTGGGAGGCAGCCCTTCCCAATCACCTTTTTTTTTATCTCCCCAGAATATATTTTCCAGGCCCAGGGTTGAAGCTGAGTGGGAAGAGGGCTGTCCCACATCCTCTAGGCCTCACTGGTATAGCCCAGCTGCTTGACTGCCCTGGGGTCACGCCAACATGCTCCATGTGTCCAGCCCTGTGTCCTGTACAGGTGGAGAACACAGAAGCAGCATGATGCTTTTTGTCAATCAAAATCTTTTTTTTTTTTTTTTT
>NW_007252912.1:366433-380953 GCF_000164805.1 Carlito syrichta | reverse complement strand
CGCGGGCTCAAGCAATCCACTCACCTCAGCCTCCCAAAGCCGTGGGATTACAGGCTAAGCCACCGAGCCTAGCTAGTCAATCAAAATCTTATGCCCCACCCATTTCTCACAAGGAGTTGAGGCCCCTCAGGCCGTGCTAAGTGCCTGGGGGTACAGCCCCTGGCAGTGGCAAGCCTTCAGGAGGAAGAGGAGGGGGCCAGGACTCTCAGTGGGAGCAAGCTGAGTAGACCATTCTCAGGGAAGAGAAGACACAAACAGCCAGAACTACAGGGCCTTTCAAATCTTACCCATTCACTAAGCTTCGAGGATACCTCTCATTCACATACATCTACATTTGATTTGCATGTGATGCCAAGGATGGAAAATTGTCTGCACGTTACAGTCTCTAATACTCTGCTTCCACTGCTGCAGCACCCAGTGGCAGACAGGGCGTCCTGCTCGTGGTTGAGATCTAGGCTCCCTGTGGCCTCCTGCCTAGAGGTGGCAGCTGCTGCAAAGTGGGTGGCGGCAGCAGACACACAGGCCTAGCAAAACAAGGTACTTTCACATGTGACTCACACCAAGGACCAGAAGCAAATTACAGTGTGAAAACCAGAGCCGGCTGAGTCTCTTTTGGGGAATCCCCTCCTGCTCTCTCTTTGTTTCACTCCTTTAAAAAGCCCTGGCCATGGCCCAGCACTCTAGAGTACTCCACAAAAATGCCGTGCCTCTCATCTATGATGGGCAGGGGCCATGTCACCAAGGCCAGCCCCTTGACACTCTCCCTGGGTTCTAGGACTCAGAAAATATGTCTAAGCAGAGAGATAAGCAGAAGTAAAAGTAAATCCATCCTAGGAGCAGGTTCCGGGCCTCGGAGCAGTTGCTGCCTTCCAGGCCCCAGAGTGCCACACTCATATTTTCCTTGGCCTGGCTGACTCCTTCTCATCCATTCTATGAGTTACCTTATAGGTCCCTAGTAGACTTTAATTCTGCCCAGAGTCACCTGAGTCTATATCTGTTGCTTGCAGGCAGTACTCCCGACAGCCACATTCTCTCTGATGGCAGGATGTCCCGAAGTCCTTTATGAAGGCCACCTTCAGCTCTTGACACACCCCAGGATCTTCTGCCATCACCAAGAGACCAGCATGGTTTCAAATCCTGCTCCTGTCGGCTTCCAATGGACTGATCTTGGGCACTTCCTCCCTCTGAGCCCCTAATCCCCTCTCCTGTAAGATGATGCAGTCAATTAAGAAACATAGGATTGGGGTAAAGATTAAATGAGATGAAAATGTCTCACATATGAGTGCGGGTTCAGCAAAACTCAATTTCCTTTCATTGTCATAATTCTTTTCAGTTACACGTTTTCTATTAATTTGATCTTTTCATTGCTTTGTTTCATTATTTTTTCAGTTATTATTAGATGCAAGAATAACCCAGTACACGCATGCCTTAACCTGTGATGCAGCAAAGCATTTGTTCTCATTCCCCACTTTCCAGAGAAGTAAACCAGGGCCCAGAGAAAGTGATTTAGAGAGTGGGCTCCCAAGTTAGACTTCCTGGAGCCAAAGCCTATCTCTATCACTTACAAACCGCTTGACCTTGAGTCAAGTTATGTATGTATTCTCTCAGAGACCTTGAGCCAAGTTATGTACATATTCTCTCAGAGCTTCTTTTTCCTCACTTATAAAATGAGGGCAATAAGAGTACCTGCCTCATGGGCTAGGTATTGGATAATGCTGAGGAGTTATTACTTTGGGAGGATGTGATCCAGGCTTTGTATTTATGTACAGACATGTTTATATTTTTAGAAATACATACTGAAGCATGAAAGGGTAAAAATGACATGATGTCTGGGATTTGCTTTAAATTTTTTTTTTTTTTAGTTGGAGTCTTACTCCGTTGCTCAGCCTGGAGTGCAGTGGCACGCTCATGGCCACCACAGCCTTGATCTGCTAGGCTCAGGTGTTCCTTCTGCTTCAGCCTTCCAGATAGCTGGAACTATAGGAGTGTGTCACGCACTTGGCTAATTCTTCTTAATTTATTGTAGAGACGAGGTCTCACCAAGTTGCCCGGGCTGGTTTTTTTAAATAATTAAAAAGAAAGGAAGGAAGGAAGGTAGGAGAGGGAGGGAAGGAGGAAGAGAGGGAAAGAGAGAGAAGCAAGTGAAACAATTGTAGCAGAATCTTGATAGTTGTTAAATTGAGATGATGGGCCACGTGCAGTTTCATTATACTCGTCTCTCTACCTCTGAGATTCTTCTGCTAAAAATAAAATAAAATAAAACAAAGGTCCCTGCCTGTGAGCTGTTGTGAGGCTTTGCCAAGTGTTGGCACAAGAGGCATTCAGTAAATGTGAGCTAAGGTTGTCGCTGTCATCACTGTCGTTATTAACCGGGTCACTTTCAGGGCCATCTTGCGCCATCCCTCGCTGGGGGCCCCTGCCAGCCGTGTGTCACAGCTGTTACCAACACTGAAGGAGCGCTCAGGCAAGAGTCTTGGAAAGGCTGAGCAGCTGCCAGGGCCCAGACCGTGCCACCCGTTAGGGCGCATGTTGGCGATTCCACTCCTGTAGACGCCTTCTGGGGGTCCGCGGAACCAACACGCAAACAACCATGCCTGCTTCAGAGTCCAGAACGCATCGCAGCTTCCTGGTGACTGGCCTGGGACTGTGGGCCCATCCTTCAATATGGAGCAGGAAGCAGCTGATGGGGGAGGCAGGGGAGAGGGATTTCCTTTAGGAGGGCCTGAGGTCCAAACATCACCCTGGTTACCTCCCCACTTCAGCAGTTCAGAGAAACAGCCTCTTCCAGAGCCAGCCACCAGGGGGGACCGGTGCACAGCACGGATACTCTCAGGTGGACTCACAAGCAGGTAGACCGGGCTGAGAGGAGAGGAGGCTGTGCCAGGGGCCACCAGGCCACAGAGCCAAGGCAGTCAGGGAGTGGACTGCTCGTGAATGGGGCGAGCTCCCAGCCCCACCCTGCCTTTTTTCCCCACCCACCTTCATTTTTAAATAATAACTTTTTTTTAATTACAAAAGCAATTCATGATCAATACATAAAACAGGTGCTCTGGATTTGTCTGTTTTGCTTTGCTCAAGATTTCCTGAGTTTGGGCTATGGAACAGAAGAAGGTCCCTGCCTCTGGGCCTGTTTCTCCTGGGTGCATGTCTAGAGGTCCTGGTGTTCCCCCGAGTCTGAGTTCTAGCAGTCTGTCTTTGGTGCTCAGGGCTGGTCCCAGAAGGCGGGCTGGGGAGGTCACTCCCCAACCTCTGCTCCCAAGCCTACCCCACTGGCTGCCCCCCATCTCACTTGCTCTTCAATGTGCAGTTCTGCCCCTCCTGCAGGGACCCTTGCAGCCCTCTGAGGGCCTGCACAGCTTACAGTCTCTGCTGTTCAAGGCACATCATGACCCCACCCCCCATCCAGGCAGTGTTCTTTTCTAACTCCCCACTCACTCGCACCCATTCCCTGGGTGCTCTGGCACCTATATGACAAGATAGGTCTGCCCACACCTGTAATCCCAGCACTTTGGGAGGCTGAGGTGAGAGGATGGGTTCAAGACCAGCCTGGGCAACTCAGAGAGACCCCATCTCTACAATAAATCAAAAAATTAGTCGGGCATGGTTAGTTAGCATAATTACTTGGAAGGCTGAGGCGAAAGGATTACCGGAGCCCAGCGGATCGATGCTGGGGTGGTCGTGAGCGAGCCACTGCACTCCAGCCTGGATGACAGAGAGAGACTTCAACAACAATAACAACAAAAAAAGATAGGCCTGGTCCTTCCCGTACTAGCCTCACAGCTTAGCTCTTGACCAGCCTAAGGGCTGGTGCCTCAGGCACCTCCGGGACTTTCTGTGGGTGTAAAGGAAAGACCCAGACAGTATTTCCCATGCTTGGAAATGCAGACACACGGCGAGAGTCTATCGCCTCTACAACCCCCATTAGCCAAAGGGGTTTTAAGTGCTTTCCCGCAGATTTGAATCTCATCCTCAAAGACAAAACAAAATGTTTATCAGCACAGCCACACAAGCCAGAACACCCTGCTGTCATGTAGGGGGAGGCGCTGGGGCAAAAGACCTCGGGACCTTTGTCCCTCCCCAATGTGAGGTTCAAGGAGCAGGGCTGACCAAGAGGCGAGGAGCATTTCTCTGGCTCTAAGGCTTCATCTCTGAGGACCTGGTGGCTCCTCAGCTCTTCAGTCCCTGCATTCCCAGAGACCAGACATAAAGCGCTGATCCCCAAGTTAGAATAGAGCCCCACCCTGAGCTAGGATAAAATCCATAACAAGAACAATGAGCCTGCATCCCAAAATCCATCACATGGTCAAGTCAACTCTTTAAGGCCTAGTCTGCTGCAAGTGAGGAAACTCCCACTCCAACCCAGGGGCTGTGAATTTCAGAAGGGGAGTTTTTGGCCACAGAGTCAGTCCCACAATGAATCAGGGGTGAGCAGAGGGCTCCTAGGAAAGCTTCTTCCCATCCCTCATCTCTGCCATGTGCCCATTTTCCCAGGGCACTACAGGTCCCAAGAAGTGAGGTGACTTGCTTATGGCCAGTGGGCTCGGGGTGCTAGAAGCTTCCTTCAGCAGGGGAGGGTGAGAATGTTGGTAGGAAGAGAAAAGGATGGGTGACTGCACCAAGGGGGCTTGTATGTACAGGAAAAAGGCAAAAGCTCCCTTAGAACAAGAAAAAGAATCCCCAGTTTAAAGGGGAGTCCTCTCCCCTAGATGAAGCCCTCAGGGCCGGGTCCACCCTGGGGACCTCTCAGGCCTGCTGAGGACAGGGACACAAGGGATGTAAGGGGAAGTTGCTTTTGGCCAGGTGTAGTGGCTCATGCCTGTAATTCCAGCATGTTGGGAGGTTGAAGCAGGAGGACTGTTTGAGCCCAGGAGTCTGAGACCAGTGAGACCTCATCTCTACAATAAATTAAAAAATTAGCTAGGCATGATGGTGCACACCTGTAGTCCCAGCTACTCGGGAGACTGAGGCGGGAGGATCACCTGAGCCCAAGAGGTCGAGGCTACGGCAAGCCATGATCATGCCACTGCATTCCAGCTTGGGCGACAGAGTGAGACCCCCAACTCAAAAAAAAGAGAGAGAGAGAAGTTGCTTTTAAACCAGCGCCCACCTACCTCCTGCTTCAGCTCCTTCTAAAACCATGGGTTGAGACGAAAAAAGGAGAGGAGAGAAATTCTAGAATTTAAAAATAAAAGTCAAAACTTGACCAGGAAGGGGAAATCCTTCGAGATGTCAGTAATAGTAGAACGGTGAACAAAGACTCAAAACAGCAAAGCTGACAAGGAAAACCGCAGCTGTCAGCAGAGGCCCACTGGTGACCTGAGGTGAGGGGATGCACTTTCACCACTCAAAAGAGTGCCTGCACTCGGAGAACTTAGCCCACCGCCCTGATCCCAGACATGTGCAGAGGCTGGGGGCATGGGGCAGGGGGATGCCGAACAGTACTTTGGTGTCGTCTCTAGGACACAGCATGCTGTTCCCCCCACAGAAGGCAGAACTCAGATGCCCCCACCTTTGGGGCAGTGACTTGGACCCATCCAACCCACCTCCCTTTCAGAGAGCTCCTGAGAGCATGGACCTACCTGACCCCAGCACCCAGGAGAGGCTGGGAAGAGCTTGGGATGTACATAAACGACCATCAGCATCCCTGAGCTGCCTAGCTCCATGAGAAAACCCTGAGGCCATGACTCTGTCTCTCTGGTAGCCAGGAACACCTTCTCCCCCGACCATCTCTGAGGAGCCCTTCAGTGCAAAAGGAGGCCGTGGTGGGCCTCCACTAAGCAGGGGTTCCTACCATCTCCCACAACCTTCACACAAAGAGGGGGGCGGGACCTCTGTGGGCTACAGAGCTGTAGTCAATCTGAAGCCCAAAGACAAGGGTGTGAGTTGTGTGACCTGGGCGAGTCACTTCCTTTCTCTGAGCCGCAGTTTCCTCATCTGTAAAATGGGGTTGAAAGACCTACCTCTCGGGGCTGCTGTGAGGATCAGATGAGATAACAGATATGGGAAGGCGCTTTGTAAACAGTGAAGTGCTGTGCAAGTGTTCGGAGTCATTATTGGGCCCAACAAGTATTTACTAGACATCTGCTCTCTGCCAGGCCTTGGCTTTGCCCAGGGGACATAGTCACAAGCAAGATGGGGAGTTCTGCTGGGACGAAATAGAAAATTAGAGTGAGCAGGACATTCTAGGCCCCGGCCCCACCCACACCCAGACAGGCTGTGCAGGGAACCCAGGTCTCCCAGCTCCTGGGCCTCATCCTGGAGGCTGTCTGGGGTAGCCCAGTGCCACCGCCAAGGCAAACACAGTGGCCTTGGAGCTACTCAGTCCTCTTTCAAGGACCCCACGATGGCGATGACTCAGCTGGAGCAGAACAGAGCCCTGCACTTTGTCGTTGAAGTCATCCAGCAACATTTCCACAAATTAGTAAGAGGAATCTCTTGGTTGGGCCTGCAGGAGGAAGGGAGCTTTCTCTGCCCCCCACAGCTGGTCAGTTGTCCCGCTCTGGTAGGCACTTCACCTCCTCAGAGAGGCTGCCAACCCCTGAATAGGCAGAGCCAAGCGGAAGGAACTTGACCTTCCTGAATTCACCTTCCCTAATAATAGTAATTCCAATCCCATTAGGCCGTTGTGAAGACAAGGCGATTGATGGATAGCCCCTTGCGGAGTGCTAGGCATAAGTGATGAGATGAGAAAACCTAAGTCTAGAGCGGGTAAGGGACTTGCCCAGGGTCACAGAGCTTCCAAGAAGCAGAACCAAAATGGAAGCCCAGGCTCTCTCCTCTCCTGCTTCTTTCCACCTTTTCCCTTCCAGTCCCCAGTTTTAGAAAAAGGTTAAGCAGGTGAGGGGAGGCTGATTAAGAACAATCCCTTCCCCCCAGCCTCTGGCCCTCCCTAGCCTCAGCAGGTTTCAGGGAGCTGCCTGAACACAGAACAACTCTCCAGGCTTAGGTTTTCTCATCTCATCACTTACGTCTGGTACTCCATGCTGGAGCCACTGCACTAAATTGCTGCCTCCAAGAAAGGGGACATTGTCAGCATTAATCCCACCTGAGATGTCTCTTACAGTGACCTCCCCACCGCCCAGCCCTTTTGGAGCCAGAGGTGTCCAACCTTCGCCTTCCCACTCACCTCGGAGCTGCAGTGGGTCAGACGCCTGCAGTGGTTCAACTGGGCCACATGTGGGGTAGAGCCACACACAGGAAGCAGAAGGGACTGCCCACAACCTCAGAGGAACCAGGCGGACAGATACCCCTCAGTGGCTCCCCTCTCTAGAGAGCCCCCAGCCTCTGCTCACACACCTCTGGTGACGGGGAATTCACTGCCTCTGTCGCAGCCTGGGCGGGCCACGGTTGACCAGCTCTGACTGGTAGATGTGCTTCCTCAAGCCGAGATGAAATCGCTCCATGTAATTTCCTCCCATTAGTCCTGTCTCTGCCCTCAGGCCCCCACAAGGCCAGCTGGCTCCTCCGGCCTGCAGACATCTGGAGATGGCCATCTCTAGAGGCAGGAGAAGTCTTCACTCAGGCTGAACATCGCAGTGGCCTCGGCCTGGCCTCAGAAGGCAGAGTTCCCGGTGCCCTCCCCACTCTCCACTCACGACCAGCAGGACTGCAGGGCAGCACCTCTGCAAGCCCGGTCCTGCTCTCAGCCCTGCTGTGACAAAGGCACCACCTGGCAAGGACCCACTCAGCACGGGAAACTGGGCCAAGTACTTGGCAAGCGGGAACGCATCCCGTCTTCCCAGCTCTCTGAGGCAAGTATTATTGTGACTCCCACTTACCAGATGAGAAAAAGAAGGTTTGGAGAGGGAGGTGACCTGCCCGAGGTCCCACCCACATTGAGTAAGTACAGAAGCCGACTTCACGCCCAGGTTGTGTGAGTTTTAAGCTCAGTTCTTGACCACCGGAACACAAAGACACAGCAGCCAAAGGAAAGGAGACTCACTCGCAGAAAACAGAGACAGACAGCTCAGGAGTCATGTGGCTTCAATTCTAAAGGCAACAGGAGTCCAGAAGAGAGAAAGGATTTCTGAGGACCTGGGTAGGCGAGAAGGCTTCCTGGATCTGGGAGAGACAAGAGATAAGATTTAAACACATAAAGACGTCTCTCAGACCCTGCAGAACCCCCAGCTAACAAACTGAAAACCTCCTCCCTCCACCCCATCCCTGAGAGCTTGAGGAACCCCATCGGACTTCTAAGCAACAGCTCCATCCCCTGGGCAGCAAGCACTTACTAAAGCGCCACAGTATGCTTGGACAATGTTAGTCTCAACCAGGGCACAGATGAAGGTTCCATAATCCTAAGAAGCTAAGAATCCAATAGGGCAGGAGGAAGGCCTGGGTACAGCTGTGATGAGCAGTTTGGGGTTCATTTGCTCCATATCAGGGACACGAATTGGTAATACCTCCCCCAGCATCCCTTCATGTTTTGCCAGCTCTGTGCCAGACCCTAGGGATACGGCAGCAATGCCCTTTCTAGCCCTTTCTCTAGAAGAGCTCTCTGATGGCACTTTCCTAGCAAGAACATTCCCATCTCAGTGCATCTGAGATGCGCTGAAAATCATACATGGAAAAATAGTTTCAGGGCCAAATAATTTGGGGAGACACTTAGCTGAAGAAGGCTGACAGGATTTCTCTGGCACGGAACTTCTCAGGGCCCTCACAACTGTGTCCTTTGGATCTGACAGGGGTCCCCTTAAAACCCTCCCTGTCCTGTTGCTCGTTCGCCTACCACCCCGTCTTCCCTGGGCTGGAGGAGGGCTGAAGCAAGAAATAAGAGGGTGCGCTTTCCATGGGGCACTGAGCTAGGATAGTCTTGATGCCCAGTGTAAGATAGTATGTCACACCTGGGGAGGTGGTCTGTTCTAGAAGAGGGGGCAAACAGGGAGTGCCAGTGTCCTGAGGAGGGGGGACTTGGGGGGAGTTGTCCCAGGTGGCAGGGGTGTGGGAAATGCAGGAACAGGGACACGAAGAGGTGTGATTCTAGGCAAGGCTGATGGACCAAAGGATCTAGTTCACCTGGGCCCCAGGGACCCTATGGGGTCAAAGTCTACCAAAACCAGAGTGTGGTTTACTACCCACCTGAAGAAGGCCCAGTTCTCTTAAATCTAACTTTCCTCCTAGGCTGACCTTCTTCTTCCAGAAAGTCCTTCCTGAATGCCATGTTTCATGCCATGACATGTACACTACACAGGATTTTTTAAACCCCTGGCTCCTAGAACCTCTGTTGGGCCTGATGTCTTCCACATGCCTTCCATGCCAAGGTAAGTTCCTTGTCAGCAGGTATTGGGCCTGCTAACCTCTCCCTGGATTCTAAGTGATCCCTGCTATAAATGTTCCATCCATTCATCCATCCAAAAATGTCCAAAAATGTCTGAGCATGGCAAATTGCCAGTTCTGTGCCAGGCCCTAGGGATAAGCATGAAAGCCCTTTATAGCCCTGTCTCAAAAAGAGATCCCTAAGCGTACTTTCCTAGTAAGACATTCCCATCTCAGTGTGTCTGGGGCTGTCTCCACAGCCCACGTAAGATTAAACGTGGGTGCATTCCTCTGTGGAGCTGCAGGTGACCCCTCCACATGGACGTTGGGCCTCTGTGGCCCCACTTCCTGTTGCATGGCGACGCCTCTTGTCTCTCACTTCTGGTCTCATGGCCACCGGCTCCTCATGGCATCCCTGGAACGAGGTAAGGGGCACCTGTCATTTCCAGATGAATTTGGGCCCAAGGAAGCCAGAGGACTGACTTGAGTCCACCTGGAGAGCCAGCGGGCAGCAGGGCCCAGAACACTGGCTAGCATCACAAAGCCCTTCGACGACCGGCTGCTCCAGGCTTGCCCTTGCCACCATTGCCTTGGCGTCTCTGGCTCCAGGCCTCTTCCTGGGGAAACCCAGGGTACTTTTTCCTTCTGGTGAGTGAACCCCAGGCCCGTTCACTGGGAACAATGGCTGGCACGGTGTGGGAAATTAGCCTGTGGGAAGCAGTCACAGCAGGCCCTCTGAACCCCTGGGGCCTCCTTCCTTGTCATTTCCCCACCATCCCTCAAGCCAGTTTAGCCAGACTTCTGTGGGACTTCACCAGGAAAAGCCGATCGCACGCTTCATCATGAAGTTTGTTTTTTCATCATCATTCTTATTTATTGCATGAAGTCTGAGGGGTAGGAAGAGAGGAGAACCCACAGATGATTTCTTCCTCCTTTACAAAGGAAAAAGTGACCCCAAATTCTTCTTGCTTCTTTTCATTTATTTATTTTTTGTCAGGATCTCACTCTGTTGCCCAAGCTGGAGTGCAGTGACAGGATCATGGCTCACTGCAGCCTCAACGTCCTGGCCCAAAGGGATCCACCCTCCTCAGTCTCCCAAATAGCCGGGACTACAGGCATGCACCACCGTGCCCGGCTAATATTTCAATTTTTTTTTTTTTTTTATGTAGAGACAAGGCTGACCAGGCTGGTCCCGAACTCCTGGGCTCAAGTAATTCTCTCACTTCAGCCCCCTGAGCCACCGTTCCTGGCCTTCTTGTTTCATTTTAAAGGCAGCTGCCTGGAATCCAACCCAGAACAACTGCATCCCAGCCATTGTGTGCCTTGGCCCTTCTGTGGGTCACAGCCACCTACACGCACACACATGGACACACATGCCCCAACACACTGTGAAACTGCACAGAGTTTCCAGAGAGCAAACTGTGTTTCTAGTAACTAACCACAGCCTGCCTCTAGGACGTGTGACCGGGCTTTGCCCTGAGAGAGGAGCCTCCATGGGAAGTGCTCCTGCCCGGAGCAGAGCCGGGAGCCCAGCCTCCAGGCAGCTTCGGGCATGCCCCAACAGGATGCCAGGCGGGATGGCGGCAGGAAGAGACACAGCTCGGAACTTCTCCCTGCTGTAATTTGCTAAATCCATCTGGGCTCCTTTGAGCCATTTTCTGGAAATGCCACATTTCAAGGGTCTCCCTGTTAGAAAAGGTCAGAGAGTTCACACAGGCCTTTCATGTTAAAGGAACTTGAAAGAAAAGGAAAGGAAATGTATATTTTCAGCCTTAGCTATGATTAAGTGGGCTCAGGCCATGAGAACATTCAGACGATTTACACGACGTTACACGAAGCGCCAATTAGCCTAACAACTTCCGAAAAATATTTAACTCAAGAGCACCCATTTATTAGGGCACTTGGAATGCACCAGGCATTGTGCTAAGCTCTCTACTGGGAGACAGTGACGCATCTCAACCACACTCCAACAGAGTGAGGCAGGCCCGGGTATGGTATCTATTTTACCCATCAGTAAACTGAGGCTTAGAGAGGGTCAGTGATTTGTCTGGGGTCTCATAGCTAGTAAACAGCAGGAAAGGGATGGAAACCTAAGACTGCCCAAATCTAAAGCCACAGCTCTCTCACCGCAGCCCTGAAGCCTTGGGGATCCTGACGGGGTCCTGCATCCTGCATCTGAGGACAAAGCAAATTCACCTGGCTCATTTGCATGAAGAGGAAGCCTTATTAAATCACTAGCTATGATCTGGACCGGGTCAGTCCAGAAGATGCTGGGGTCTCCCTGTAGCCGGTCTTGGTCCTGAAACGCCCTGGCCATCTCCAGGGGGCTAAGCACAACAGATCTCACGCACCACCCGTGGAGGATCCCCCAGTGCCTATCATCTCTGTGTGGGCTCTGAGTCTGTTCCCAGAACAGGGTGGGCCCGGGAGAGAGATGGTACGGACTGAGGTGTGTCTGGCTCAAGGAAGATTCTGGGCCCTCTCTCCCAGCGAAGGGCTGGGGCTACCCGATACAGACCACTGGGGTGATTCCTAATTCTCTAAGGGGCCCCTCTATGCCCCATGAGCCACCAGTAAGTCAAGACTCTATAATAGTGACAGCTCATTTGTCAGCGTTTGCCTGCCAAGACCACAAAGCAAATAAGAACTCCCTCAGGAATTGTAGGGGCTCATCATGGAACACTAGCGTATGGTAGTTAGGATGTGGGCTCAGGAGTCAGACTCCTTGAGTTGTGAATTCTGACACCCTCATTTTCAAGTTGTGAGAACTTACTCAACCTCTCTGAGCTTCAGTTTTCTCATTAGTAAAATGGCACAGGGTTGATGATGATTAAATGAGATAATGTGTGTGCAAAGCTCTTACAGGATGCCTGGCAGTAGCAATCACTCAGCATATGAGGCCATTGTGCAGATGATGAGGATGGAATCAGTGCTGACCAGGCAAGGGACCACTGAGGGGTTGCACCAACTTTTGGAGAACAAGCCCAAGCTCCTGTTCCTCTCCAGTCTCCAAGCCCTTCTGAGCCTTCCGGGCCCAGATGAAATCTCCCTCCTCCAGAAGGCCACCCTGAGTATGCCATTCCACATTGCTCTCACCATATCAGAGCTCTATGACTGATCTAGTGCTTAAGTCGGATCTAATAATTTCTCAGCTTCTCAAAGTAGTCAATGGCTCCTGGAGAGCAGAACACCTCTACCCCTTCCCTCTCCAAAGCCTGAGCCCAGCACTAGGTCCACAGTAGATGATCCCTCAGCAAGCCTTCAGACTGATTTCAGTGTGGCTGGGGACGCCTGTGGCTTGGCCCGTTTCTCCTTCCTTTTCTCCTCTTCTCTTTCCCCTCCTCATACTTCTCTCCCTTCTCACCTATCCCCGCCTCTGGCTCCACCCAGCAGGATGAGGAGTCGAAGCTATAATCCCATAGGACAGAGGTTCTCACAGCCCTATAAAATGTCCAAGAAACTTGAGGGTGGGGGAGTGAACAGCTGAGGGGAAAGAAGTTCTTGTTTTCTTTTGCCAATTAAAGACAATTAAAACACTTATTTTAACCATCATTTTCATAAAGAAAGGCTTTTTTCACACCAATAAGGTCCTAATCCTTGACTAAAGGAAAAAAGGAATGAAAACAAACAAACACACAAAAAACCACCTTACTGTTGTCCTAACTTACCTCCTTTCGCCATGGACTGAAGAAAACGTCCACCCCCTCCGACCTGTGTCCCTGGGGACGTCATAGGTCCGGGGACATCTGTTCTGGAGGAGGTCCCTGCTAAACTGAGGTCATCTACAAGTACAGGGGGACCCCCCTAGCCCTCGGATTTCGGCAAATCTGTATTCTCGTCCAGCTTTTCCAGAGGAGGCTCATCCCAAAGCCAGACCCTGCAGCCTCTGGCCTGAGGTGGGGGAGGCCATGGGCCCTGTTCCTTCTGGCAGGGCCATATTTGGCCGGGCACCCCCTCCCCCAACCTGGAGGGGGCAGGGTGGGGCTCAGCAGAAAGCCCAAACCTGGTGGAAGAAGGCTGGAGAGACGGAATGGGGGGCAGGGTCTCTCCCCATCCCCATTGCCAAGCCGAGCACGAGTGCCCCCACCCCAGTGCCCGGAAGGGAGGAAAAGTGGGCACCCGAGCCCGGAGGTGGGGGTCCGAGGCGTCCCGCTGGGCGGCGCAGATAGGATCTGAACACAGAGAAGCACGGCCCAGGCTCTTTGATCCGCAGCCAGCCGGGCTGGGCCTGGCCTCGGAGGGCGGCGCGGCTGTCTTCCGGCCCGGCTTTGCCCCGCTGCCAGGGGTCCCGTGGAGGCGCTGAGCCGGAGAGGCGTCCGGTACCGCCCCCCACCTCCAAACAGCGTCCGTCCCAAAGGCCCTCGGAAGAGGCGGGGGCGTCTACACCGATTCCAGCAGAAACCTGCAGGGGGGGGCTGCGGTCTGCCGCACCGCCATCCGAAGGGCCGGTGTCCTGTGCGGATGGAGTGGCTGAGCGCCGCGGCGGCCCGCGTGGGTTCGGAGCCGGGTGCCGTGTCGATGCGATGGAAGTCGCGGCACGTTCCGGCGCTCCGCAAGCCTGGATCCTTCAGCCGGATCTAGCGAGGGTTAGCCAGGCTACGGCCAACGTCAGAGGCCATGGGCTCCCTACACGTGACTTCTCGGGTTGAGCCGCTGCGAACGACGACCCTGCAGCCCGCGTGGCTGCCCAAAGCCCCGAGTCTCCGGGCCCCAGGTTCTAGGCTTGGCGCTGAGTTGGGAGCGGGGTGTGGCTGGAGGATCGGTGGAGGTCCTTCCTCCTCGTGCTTTTGGCTGCGTTCGCCGTGACATGGCTGAAGGGTCATAGATGCGTGATGTGTCAACTCTGCGTGCAACAGGCGCTCAAGAAGCGCGCCAGGGGTGTGTGCTTGTGTTGGTGCCGTGTGCGGGCGGCCTGAACAGGAGGTCCCAGATTGGCACCGGGATGGAGGATGAGGCAGAGAACGATGCTTTGCGGAGTCCTAACCTCGCCGGTGCCCTGGGCACCGAGCAAAGCCTCGAGCCGCCCCGAGCCCCAGGAAAGTTCCGAGCAAGGGACGCACCGGGCCAGGGCACAGGCCCGGTCTACACCCCGGCTCCGGTTCCAAGTCATGCCCAAACCGCCAAGGCCGTGGGCCCCCGCACGCCCAGCAGCTGCAGGGGGCGGGCGGGGACACGGAGCTGCAGGTGAGGCAGCGGGGCCGGGCGTTTCCGCCCGCATTCCGGGGCGAGGGCGAGGACCCGCGGGCCGGCCCGACGCCGCGCTCG
>NW_007252912.1:308507-365949 GCF_000164805.1 Carlito syrichta | reverse complement strand
TGCCCTGAGGAGGAACGGCTGGCCGAGGCTCCTCGGCTGGAGGCCGGGTGAGGGGTCGAGTAGGGGCCGCCCAGGGGAGGCCTGGACTCGGGTCTCTTCCCCCAAAGTTCGGCGCTGCGGACACTGCCAGCCCATACCTTTCCAAGTCAGAAACTTGTAGGAAACCCCTCGGCGATTCTTATTTTTTGCTCAAGTGCAGACAGCCTTCAGCCCGAGCTGCCGCCAGGGCTGGTGGTGTCTGACCCAGCTGTGGTTTTTCCAGGCCTGAAGGCCCCGGAGTGCGCCAGCGGCATGTACAAAGAGACCGTCTACTCCGCCTTCAATCTGCTCATGCACTACCCACCCGCCTCGGGAGCGGGACAGCACCCTCAGCCGCAGCCCCCGCTGGTAAGTGACCCCAGCAGCCGGTGCCTGCTACCCCCTTGACCAGGTAGGTGAGGCATGGGCAGGAAGAGACTTTTGTGCTGGTCTTTTTTCCCATACACACCCAGTGGGATCTGACCCAAAAGGAGAACACTGCTGAAGGAAGGAGGGGCGGCCCTAGGGTACCCCTTGCCCTCTGGCTATTGGCTTTTGTCTTCCCAGCTTGCTGGCAAGCAGGTGCAGGCCCGGTCCTGGAGCCAGGTGATGCTGGGGTGGGCTCTTACCAGAGAACTTTTGAGCCAGGACCACTCCCGCTCCTGAAGGTGGTGTGCTTAGTGCCGTCTGGGCTCAGAGCTTTGCAGTTGGCCACTTTCTTTCAGGAAGCTCTGAGCTTCAAAGTGCTTAGGGGAGTGGGCAGAAAAGCTGATCCGTTCAGCACTCCTGGTTATGCAGGAGAAACATGCTCTGCTCGGCTGTGTTCTTATCGGCGTGAGTACACCCTTGCCGAAGAAAGACCCTGAATGCTGTGTGGAAAGTGCGTTCTTAGGAAGCTGGTTGGTCTCAAATGCATCAGGAAGGTGTGCAGAGGTGCTGCAAGTGAGCGGTGTCGAAAAGGGGCCAGTATATGAATCTGTGGAGTAAATCTTTGGAAGTACCCAGTGCTTTGAAAAGATTGCATGATCATTACAAACTGTGCTTTTTTGTTCATTGGTGCAGATGCCCTAAAGTGTGAGGAGCTTGTTTTGAGTGCCTTGGAGCAATACAACTGCACTTTAAAAAGTTCCTGTTCTGTTTCAGACTGTTTTCAGTTGGTCCGAGTTGGGGTGAGGGTACATGGAAGGTTTGGAGGTCTCTGGTTTGGTGCAAATGTAAGCCCAGCGCAGGTGGGGCTGGCAGACCAGTGGCTTGCATGGCTAGCAGTGGGGTCACCCAGGGTGGGAGAGGGTGACTGCTAGGCTGTTTCAGAACAGGATTGAGGAGGGTGGTTCTGAGAACTGCTTCATGATGAAGCTGGTGGGTGGTGAGGACACATACAGGCTTCTTTCCAGAAGCTCAGGGAGGAAACCTGGTGGTTGCTGCCTCTAGACATGAACTCCTCTGGACCCCCATGGACCCCCAGACTTTCTGCTCTGGGATGGGTTGGTACATGAGATGGTTCACTTCTGAGTCTGTGGGGGAGGCAGCTTGCCCCCGACCCTACTACCTGATGCAGCGCTCTGCCCAGAGAACTCTACCGTGCACGAGCAGAATCTTGACAAAGATGCTTTCTGGATCCCCTACAAGGAGTAAACCCTAGATTTGGGACCTGGTTGACATAACTCCTCACTACCAAACCAACAGCAAGTGAGTTGCTTGGCCAGGGACTGGGGTCACCATATTTACTATGATTGGACAAAAGGCCTAGGCCCAAGGCTCCACTCCAGTCCCCTGGGATTCCACAGCAGCGCAGGGAAAAGAAATCCTTTTGGAGTTCGTCTCCTGGCGTGGGCGAGTGCTGGGAGAGTGCCCAGAGCAGGGAGCGCCTCGTTCTGCTGTAAGGGTATGGATGAAGGGACCGTTTGGTGTCCTTTGGCTCACACCAGTCAAGAGTAGGCGATTGGTAGACTCTAGCAAACAGTGAGGACAGTGGGGGAGGTATGACACTACTGGCCTTGTTCTGGGCCGTTTCCTTTTCAACTCTGGTCTTGCTCGAGCTCCGGCAAATGCCTGTCTATGTCTTGCACCTCTCCTGCAGGGATGGATCCCCTTGCCGTCCTCCCCACCCAGCTGCAGCCCGCACTGTCTGGCTTTGGGGACACAGGAGGAGGAGGAAGAGGACAGGCGCTGGTCCTGACTTTCTGTGCCCTAGCCTCAGCTGCTCTGTGGGGTTAGGGACAAGGACAGAGGCGGGGGCCCATATTGGAGTGATGCTGGGTGAGGAAGATGTACGTGAATGTAGGAAGCTTCCTTTAGCAAACCTGACAGCTACCAACACATAGCAAGTAAGAGTAGTTGCCTGCATTACCTGAAGACTTATATGGCCGTTTAAAATCTGACTGGGGCCTGGCACGGTGGCTTATGCCTATAATCCCAGCACTTTGGGAGGCCGAGATGAGAGGATTGCCTGATCCCACAGGTTTGAGACCAGCCTGGGCAACTTGATGAGACCTCATTCTACAATAAATCAAAAAATTAACTGGGCATGGTGGCATGTGCCTGTAGTTCCAGCTACTTGGAAGATTGAGGTGGAAGGGTCACCTGAGCCCAACAGGTAAAGGCTGTGGTGGCTGCAAGTGTGCCACTGCATTCCAACCTGGGCGACAGAGTGAGACTCCAACTCAAAAAAAAAAAAAGTCTGGCTGGTTTCACAAAGCAAAACAGACCGACCCCATGTTTTGGGAGCACACTGATCATCTGATTCAAGGTTCATGTGCCTGAAACCAGGAATGATCCTCTTATCTTGGGTCAGGAGCCCCTGGCAAGGACCCTGAGGAAAAACTACCTTTGGAGGATTTTTCCAAAACCGGTCCTTTCCTCAAGCCCATTGTTACAGGACATACTGAACCTGCAACCCTGCCCCTGCCCACAGGCCTTAGAACTAGGCCCCTACGCCCTCTGCCTCACTGTCTCTGAGGGTATTCAAGTGGTTGACAGCTGTGCTGAGATGCTCAAGGCCAGTCACTGGACCTCCCTAGATAGCAGGGATGACCCATCCAGGCACTGCCTGTGTCTATGTGTAGGTGGGATGTCCACATGGCTCCCACACTGGGATCTCAAAACTGGCCAACTTGAATTTTGCCAGGATCAGTAGGCTAAAAGATCCCCTCGCAGCTGACTGCCACAGGATGAGAGAGAGAATTTTTTTCAAAAAGGTTGTTTCTTTCTGGTATTTGGTTTCTATTAAGCATTGTTTGAGAAAGGGGAAATGAGTTCAAAGTTTACTCCAGGACTGGTGTTTGCCAGGCATCTAATGTAGGCTTGCAGGCAGTCACTGGCCTAGACCAGTAAGCATTGCTTGTTTTTGTTTTGTTTTTTCTTCTCTGCTCTGAGACCCTGGATGAGGTGGGAATGGGGAGGGGGTTGTGAGCTGGTTCTAGGCTGGATTTGGGGGGCATTCTGTGATGAGCAAGACACCATTCCTGAGGCAAACTCAGGCTCCTGGATGCACAAGACCGTCAGTCTGGTCATACGCAAAAAAGATACAGAGCAACAGTGCTGCTCTGTGGCCCCTTCTGTGGGTTCTGCTTGGAGTCTGTGGCCTGGATGGTTGCTGAGACTTTTGTCATTTAGATGAAATATCCAGAATAGGCAAATCTGTAGAGACAGAAAATAGATTACCACTCTTCAGGGGCTGAGGGAAGAGGGGAATGAGGAGTGACTGTGAATGGGTGTGGGGTTTCTTTTTGGGGTGATGGATAGGTTCTGGAATTAGATGGTGGTAGCAGTTGTACCACTTTCTGAATATACTAAAAGCCATGGAGTTGTTCCCTTTACAGTGGTTCTTCTATGGTATATGAATTACATGAAAAACCTAAGGCTTTTGGCTGTTGCGGAGACTTGCGGGCTGTGTTTCCGTATCCCTGGGCATGTCCCAAGCTGGGGGTCAGGTGTCAGCTCCTGTGGGCAGGAGCCTCACTGAGGCAACAGACTCCCCTTCTCCAAGCTGGGTTTGAGGTCCAAGTGAGGGCTGTGGAATGAGCCAGGGGAGCAGGAGGTGAGGGTACCGGCAAGACTCAGCAGAGGAAGGAAGTGCTGCTGACGCAGGGCCAGCCTGGGGAGCTCTGCAGAGATGCATGCATGCAGGAGAGCCTGCTCGGCCTCACAGCCCCCGAGGGAGGCCAGGGGCCTCGATGGGAAGGGATAGTGATGGTGGAGCTCCAACTCTGTTGGAGTGAGGCCTGTTAGCAGAGTCTGGCACCAGGCTGGGTACCAGGTACTAGGCACCCAGGCCGGAACCAGGCTCTGCCTCTGGGAGAATCCAGCTGAGGGGAGGAGATGGATGATTAGCCCCAGACCAGGTGCTGGTCGCGTGAGTCACAGACTGTGTCCTGGGCAGAGCCTGCCCCAGCCCTGGTTGTGAAGAAGGGCCCACTAAGCAGCACCCTGAAGGAGGATCGTTTGAGGCCTGGAGTTTACGACTAGCCGGGGCAAGATAGTGAGACCACTATCTCAACAACAAAAATAAATAAGTAAATAAGTAGGGCTACAGGTGTCCCCCAATGGATGAGGACAAAGCCCAGGGACCTGCCTGGGGAGGCCAAACACATCCTGTATCTTCCTATGTCTCCACATCAGCCAGCAGCCTCAAGCCCAATCGCCGTTTCTCACCCAGATGGCAGCAACAGCCCCCTTCAAGGCCCCTCTGCCCCCACCCCAACCCCCACCCTAACACACAATCCCAGTTTCACACAGCAGCCAAAGGGGTTCTTTTAAACATTAATCAGGTCACAGCTCTGCCTGATTAAACCCTGTGGTGGCTTCCCATTGCTCCTGGAGTGAAGTCCAGACCACTCACCACAGCCTAGTGCCTGGGGGGGGCCCCTCCTGGCCACCCGTAGTCATCGCCCATCCTCGTCCTCTGTCATCAGCAGCAGCCACCTCACTGTCCTGGGGGGAGGGGGTCTCAGGACCGGCAAGTTCTTTCCCACCTCAAGACTTTTGTGTTAGTTCCCTCAGCTTGGAGTTCTCTCCCCCAGCCCCTCCTATAGTCGTCACCTTTTCATTCAGGGCTTAGTGCAGATGTCACCTCCTCAGGTGGGTGGTGACCATCCCAGTGGGACCCTCATCCCTCAGGACCTCAGCTGCCTCGTCCACCCTGGCAGCTCTTCAGGCCAGGGCAGTTAGCATTGCTGTATGACACATATCACGTTTAGACCAGAGAGAGTCTGTTTTTTTTTTTGTTTTTTTTTTGAGTTGGAGTCTCACTTTGTCACCCAGACTGGAGTGCAGTGGCCACTCCCGGCCACCGCAGCCTCGACCTGCTGGACTCCGGCAATCCTTCCACTCAGCCTTCCAAGTAGCTGGAACTACAGGTGCGTGCTACCATGCCCGGCTCATTTTTTATTTATTGTAGAGATGAAGTCTCGCCAAGTTGTCCAGGCAGGTCTCGAACCCGCGGGCTCAAGCAATCCACTTACCTCAGCCTCCCAAAGGCGCGGGATTACAGGCTGAGCCACCGAGCCCAGCTAGAGAGTCTGTTTCTTAATTGAGCCATCGAGCCCGGCTAGAGAGTCTTTTTCTTAAAGTATCTTTGAGCCTTAGTTTTCTCATCTGCACAATGGGAGTGGCAAGCCTTCCCCCCAGAGTCAGAGTGAGGACTGGCAGCAGTGCCAAAGAGGTGCCTAGGGAGGCACCACCATGGCCTGTGCTGGGAACAAGTGTCTGCCGTGATTGACCCCTTCTCCTTTGCTCTCCTGGCTCCCCTGGGGCCAGTAGTGGCTCAGTGGTAGGCCCCATGTGGGCTTTGGGCCTGGGGTCTGAACCCTGTGGCTGGGGACTCAGGTATATAGGCTCCCTGCTCACCACCCTGCCTCACCAGGACAGTGCCAGGACGCTCTGCCCAGGATGCCATCTGTGACTCCTAAAACCAGCGCCTGGTCTGGGGCTAATCACAGGGATTCTTGGGAGGGGAGGTACTATCCCTGGGGCCAGGGTGGGAGCCATGGCCACTCACTCCATCCTGGGAGTTCTCTCCTACCACCCCAGAGATTTATCTAAAAAAGAGACTCCCCTTCCTCAGCCACGTAGAAGCCTTTACAGGAGATGTTAGAAGTTTAAGCTGTTTTTAAAGAAAGAGGAAAAAGCCCCTCTTGGTCATTAGCCCAGAAGCCTTTCTCAGGGCTCTTCTCCCATCTTGCCGTGGTGCTGCCCCGGTGTGGGGAGCATGTTTGCAGCCTGCAGACAGTCTCGCATGCCACATCTTCCTTTGTAACATCCCTCATGTGGCTGCTGGTTTGCTCACAGTTGCCTCCTTTACACATGGAAATCACGCCTTAGTTTCCTTTTTTTTTTTTGAGTCAGAATCTCACTGTCACCCAGGCTGGAGTGCAGTGGCATGATGACAGTTCACCACAGTCTCTACCTGCTGGGCTTAGGCAATCCTTTCTCCTCAGCCTTCCAAGTAGCTGGGACCACAGGCGTGCACCACCACACTTGGCTAATTTATTCATTTATTGTAGGGACGATGTCTCGCCAAGTCTCCCAGGCTGCTCTCGAACCCCTGGGCTCAGGTAATCTCTCACCTCCGTCTCCCAAAGTGCTAGGATTACAGGCATGAGCCACTACGCCCAGCCTTAGTTTCCATGTTGATTCTTTTCTTGGATCATCATAGCCAAAGAGAATTATGGGGTCAAGAAGCAGGAAGACTCGTGGCATTTTGCTTCCCTGGTGCCCCAGTTTGCTGTAGGTTCCGAGTCTGTGTCTATCCCCGCCTTTGCGGTACCTGAGCACAGCTGATGTGAAGTTACTGCTTTTCATGTAATGGGTTCACGGTGAGAAGTGGAACTGTAACCTGTCTAGAATTGCATTGCTGTCCTCAGAAGCCTGGGTGGTATTGGTCGCAGTATCTGGAAAATCTACAGCCCCTCCTCTGCAGCTTCCAACATGGGCCTTTGCATTGAGGAGGGCTTCCACCTGGCTGATGTCTTTCAGGGCCAGGAAAGCACCATCCTGTAGACCCCTGAGTGGAGCCGGGCCTCCTGCCCCACCCTGTCCCTGGGGGCAGGAAGGGATGGCTGCAGTTTTAGGACCTCTTGCCCTGTCCTCTGGAAGGGCAGAGCAAGCTAGCTCAGCAGGGTGGAGGGAGCATTCCCAAGGCCCAGGGCTGACAAAGGGCCCTGGATAGGTTGCTGGGAACTGAACTGCTTTCCCAGCTCTCCCAGGCTTCCGCCTCCAAGCCAGGGTCCACAGCCAGCCAACGGGGATGTTCATACCAGCTCTGCCACCTCCCCAGCCGCTCTGAGACTCAGGCTGAGTTAAAGGAGAGAGGATCAGGGAGACCTCCTCTCTGGGTCTCCCGCCCCTGCAAGAAGGAGGGTTTAGCTAAGCTGTAAGCAGGGTTCCAGGGTGCTGATTTAGAGTCACAGAAATGCTGAGGCCAGGTTGGGTCAGGGGCGGGCCCAGAGCCTCCTGGAGGGACAAGGCGAGCCACAGTCCCTCTGAGTCTCATTGGACTATTGCGGTCCCAAAGCCATAGTCACACCCCTCACACCTTGTGACTGGTGCTTCCTGCTGCTGTGTACAAACAAAGCTTCGCTGGAGGAAACAGGTGTTTTATCAGGTCAGAGGGGCCCCCACCCCCAACAGTACGGCGCACAAATCCTTGGGGAACAATGCTCCTTCTGCAGGTGGGGACAGTGAGGCCAGGTCAGGGAAGGGACTTGTCCAAGGCCCCCTAGAGAAGTGAAAAGAGGGAAGGCATTGGGTCTGGAAGATCCACCCTCTGACACTGTATCTGCTGCTCCTTGGCTGGGCGGCCCCTCTGGGCCTTAGCTTCCTCATGTAAAAATGGTCTTGGCCTGTGACCTTGGCGCCTGGGCAGCACTGGTTCCGAGCCTGGGAGAGGCTGGTGGGTACATGCTGCATGCTGACATGAAAGGGCAGGGCCGTGCCCCCATAGATGGTTTAAGTTGGACATGGCAGGCCGAGGCTCGCAGAGCCACAGCTGGGGCAGGGTGGGCACTGGGAGACGGGGTGGGGGAGGATAGGAGGACCTCCAGCAGGGCCAAGGGAGGGGTAGACTTTGGGCTGGGGAGACCCAAGGGTGCTGGCAAATGGAAGCAAGAGTGCCTCAGAGGTGGGGAGGTCCATTTTCCTATCAGTTCTTTTGACTGTCACACAGTCCCCAGGACTGAGTCTAGGGCCTTGGTCCCTGTTTACCAAGGGGAACTGCATCCAGAGGTCAATAGCTTACTCAGGTCCTGGGACCCATTGGTGATTCAGCCAGGGTGTGGTGCGTGCCTCTGGCCAGCATGTCTCTAGCAAGGTTTTGAGGCTGCAGGGGTGTGGGGTTCTCTGAGAACCCAGGACAGTGTTTGCGTCTTCCTTCAGGAGTTTTGCTGCCTCGCCTTGCAGACCTTCAGGCTTGGGGTTTGGACCTGGGAAGTTGCCTCTCTCCCTTAAAAAGGTGTGGGCAGCCTGAGGGGTTTGTCCACTCAGAGAGTTTGCCCCCTCCCAGCTTCTTGCTGGCTCAGGCCCCCAGGGAATGGAGGAAATCTGTCCCTTGCTGGGCAGAGCTGGGATGGTTATGAGGGGGAGGCTGCCTGCCAGGGCTGTGCCAGCAGATAGCTTTAGAACCCAGAGCAGCCTGGTGACACACAGCCTTCATTCCTAGGCCCGGCTCCACAGCGAGAACTCCCTGGAGATCAGAGGAAGGAGACACTCTGCCAAATAAGCTTCTTCCTGTCCTTCACCCCCACCCCCCAATTAAAACAACCAGCTCTCTTCAAGGGCAGGAGAGCTGTCTGGGCCCCACATACTGTCTGCTTCCAAGTGGCGTGTGTGTGGCAGAGGCTCCAGGCATGGATGGGCAGGACATGGCCCCAGGGAATGGTGGGTGTGGGTTTTGGGGAGTTACATGGTTAGGGCTGCCCCCACCCCACCGTGTCTGTGCTGGCCTGGCTCCCAGAAGTGGCAAATCACCCCTCTCAGAAAACCTAGTTTTCCCATGAGGATGAGGGCTTCAATGGGGCAGGAAGCCATCTCCTCCCTCTCTGTGTGACCTACTAACCGTGTGATCTGCTAACCTCCCTGGGTCTCAGTTTCCTCTTCAAAAACGGGGTGGGAATCCCTGGCCATGGAGGATTTCTGAGGTTCAGATAAGTTTTGGTTGGAGAGGCCCACAGGTTGGGTGCAGCTCAGGTGGGGTCTTCTGGGTAGACCGCTGCAGGGACTGCTCCTGGGCTGGCCTCCGCATCGGGCACCAAGGGATCACGGGGGGAGGGACAGGTGATGGGAGCTGGGCTGAAGGATTCTGACTAACTCTGACCTGGCTGTGGTGGCAGTGGGCCCAGCCTCCTGGCCTGCTGGGCCGCCATCTGAAACGCATTACTGATGCTTTGTAAACTCCACATCATTCCGCCACATGAAAGCCTGGGACCTAAAAATAGCTGCTCCCAGAGGATGCCCTGCATTGGTGGGGCTCAGCTGACCTCTGCACGCACACCCATCACCAGGCCGCCTCCCTTGCCAAGGAGCCCTAACTGGCAGAGACACACCCACTTACCCTCCCATTGTAACCAGCCACTGCCTGGGGCCAATTTATCTGGTCACAGATCTCACCCAGCTGGTCAGAGCTTCAGACCTTGAGGCCTCACCCAGGGCAGAGTGTCTGGAGCAGCCTGGAGGAGGCTGCGGAGGTGTGTGGTAGTAGCCTCAGGACCCTTCTGCAGACTTGTCCATGCTTGGAATACCCAGGGGAAGCACATGGGGCAGCCCCATCTTACAGAAGAGGACACTGAGGCCCACAGAGAGGGAGCCACGGGGAGAGCACCAGCCTAATGTCTACTTGGCTGCTGTCAGGTGATGGACAGGAGGGTGATGTGCTTGTGAGGGAAGGGCAGGGGTCTGCCCGGGAGCCCTGATATCTGTGGTGAGTCCTGGAGCAGGACGGCAGGGTGGCTGTGGGCCTCTGAACTGCCTGGGCTGACTCTCTCTCCTGCTTGCTGTGGGTTCCCCCTCCCTACGGTCTCTCTGACCAACTGCAAACCACTCTTTTCCCTAAAAATAAACACGCTTATGGGATTGGGGGAAGCTTTGTAGCTATCAAAGGAAATAATAGGGTGTTTAAGAAAATTACATTGCATTTTAAATAACCAGCATGAAAGTCATTAAATTTGAAGTTTCATTCAAATCAGATGGCTCTGTGGCTGGCCCGGTGGCCGCCAGGCAGAGGGTGGGTGGGCCCTCAGAGAGGCTGAGAGGCAGCCTGAGGAGAGCTCTGCCTGTTACAGCCAGGGTCCAGGCAGGCTGGCCACTGAATGTGTGCCTGGCTTCGGCAGCCACCCCAGAGCTCGCTGGCAGCCTTTGAAGCAGTGGGCGGCCCTGGGAGCTGCCTAGCTGTGGTGGGCAGCCCATGGGCAGGGGTGGGGGTTGGGGAGAGATGGACCAAGGAGAGCCGAGGCCACAGGGGTTGGTAGCTATGTTGAGGTAGAGGTTTAGGAATGGTAGTTGAGATCAGAAAGGGCTGAAGAGGATCTACAGGGCCAGGCCATATCTATTCCCTTCACCACTGGATTGGTACACAATAGGTGCTCAGTAAACAGTTGTTGGAAGAATAGCAGCAACCACAACAATAGCTCATATGTTGACAACTTCCCAAGTGCCAGGCCTGTGACAGGGACTTTTACTCACAACAAGTCCTATTTGCAGGTGGGGAAACTGAGGCTCAGAGAGGGTAAGAATGTGCTAATATGTGACAGAGTCAGGATTTGGACTCAGGTCTGTTTTGCCCCCAAGGCCCATGCTTCTCATTTCTCTAACCCATTTGCTCTAGAATGTGTGGAGAAGCTGACTGTTATCCCACAGTCATAAGCTGGACCCGGCTGGATTCCTCTGGCCCCAAGGAAGGACTCAGCCTCTCATTGCCTCTCCTGGGGGACCTTCTAGCTCTGGGCCTGGGCCATCGCTGGCCTGTTCCCCCTTGGCCTCCTGGCAACGTCACGGCTCCCAGGGCCAAAAGGCTGCATTTCTTGGTTGGGAGGCAGGAGCCCAGAGCTTCCAGAAGAAAGGTTATCTGGTATCCATAAATGACATTCGGGATTGATACAGGTTTGGTTGGTTGCATGACAGGACGGTTAAGAACTGTCGATAGGTGGGTTCCTTCCTCTTTATAGTTTTGGTCCAGACACAGCTCAGAGCCTGCTGTTGGGGTTCTCTGGGCCAGGTGCCCTCTTCCATGTGACCCAGGTTTGGGCTGGAGGGTTCTGAGGCCCTGAGTCACAGGGCATGGCTGGACTGTGGCACCCAGGGCATGGGTGTGCCCAGCCGCCTCTTCCCCATGGGAAAGCTGCTTGGGAATCTGAGCCAGAGCGGCCTGCCAGCCCCCCTGGGCATTGTGAGGGCAGCTTCTTCTCATACTGCTGTCCCTCTGCCTCTTGCCTCCTCGCTGTGGCTGTCGCAGACCGGTCAGAGCTCAGCGACTGGCCTGATGGGAGTCAGGCAGCATTCAAAGGAAGTCAAGGGCTAGCAGCCCTGACCTGGCACAAACTGGCTTTCCTGAAAAGCCTTTGTCTTGGGACATGCTTGCTTCTATCTTAATTTCTTCCTTTTATTTTGTCCTTAAATACAAAAAGAATACTAGCAAACACAAATATTAAGTCATCTAATCCTCACCACAACCCTGTGAGACGTGGACACTTTACAGACGGGGAACTCGGGCATGGAGAGCCCTGAAGCTAGTGAGTACTGGGGAGGATTTGCACCCCACACTTGATCCTGTGCCCCCTACTCCTCCCACCATGTGTGTTCTGCTACAGCCGGGTCCTCTTGGCTCCTCATCCCATCCCTTCCCCAGGAGTTTAGTATTTGGCCCTGTCACCTCCCTTTGTATCACATGACACCCAGGCGTGTATCTGTAAGAGCCAGCGATCCTCCCTATTCAGCCTCCCGAGGGGCTCCTCACGCAGGCCTGTGCAGTTGGGGCAGCCCTGTCTGTCCCCTCTGCTCACACAGTGTGAGGGGCTTGTGTAGGAGCACTCTGGGGCCATGGCCTCCAGCAGCTCCTTTCCTCCCTTTGAATTAACTGCGGGGCAGAGGCCAGACAGAGCCCAAGGGCCTCCATTGGCCATAGCTGCAGGGGTTAGACCCAAGTAAGCTTCCTGACTGTGGCCTCAGGGCAGAACTGTCCTCCTGGGGCTGCTACAGACGGTTGAACAGACCAGGTGACCTGGAGGCCCTGTTGTGTCTTGGCTTCTCAGAACCCAGCTGGGTGACTCTGGGGCAGGAAATCAGTGCCAAGGCTGGGGATGAGACCTTTAACCCTTCTCCCTTCCACTGTGAGCCACTGCTGACCACCAGTCTCCACAGACCCCACCTCTCTGGGCCTTGCTGGCTCTGTGGCTCTCATTCCCAGGCACACACTTATCTTCTAGATGAGCCCTGGTGAGGGCCACCCCAGCCTCCAGCAGCTTGTTCCACCCCTCACGAATGGAATGGGGAGGGCACAGGCCAGACCCTGTGGGAGGGATACCTTTCGCTTTTAGTCAGTTACGACGGAGAACCAAAATCTGCTCCTTCAAGGACAGGGTGCCTTTGCCTAGGGCTGGGGTACATCCGAGCCACACTTCCCAATTTGTTTCAAGAAAGATTCTTGATAGGGTGTGGCCAGCAAGAGTGCTGCCTATGAGAACTGTCACTGACTGGTGAAGATTTCTGGCCAAGAACCCCAAAGGGTTAGATTCAAATGCAGACCCTTCGCTGCTTGCTGTGAGACCCTGGTCAAGTCATTTAACCTCTGTGTGCTGCGTTTTCTTCATTGGTGAAACCTGCACACACAGCACAAAGTGGCAGGGAAGACTGGTGGAGTCTGGTGGGGTGGGACTCTGTGAACAGCGGGGCCCTCTGTTGGCTGTTACTAGAGGGGGCTGCCATCTCTGAATCTGTACCTCTGGTGTTCTCTGCCTGCCTTCTCTGCAAAGCCCTCAGGGAAACGAAACCTCAGAGCCCCTCAAACGCCTCCCTCCCTGGACCCCTGCTGTCCTTTCCCTACCACCAGAGGCAGACTGCTGTGAGGCACATCTGGCCCAAGGTTGGGCCCCTGGACTGCGGGCACTGAGTGAGGTGAGGAGCTGCCCAGCCTGGGGATGCCGGTCCCAGGCTGCTGCGGTCCCCAAGCTGTGTTGGTAGCAGCTCAGCTGCGGCAGCTCCCGGAAGCCGATATTTTCCTCTAAAAACATCCTGTCCTGAGAGGCGTTCACCTCACAGAGGAAGAAGGAAAACACACGCGAGCGAATGCACAGAAACCACTGAGGTGGTGGGCCAGGCCACTCAGCTCAGTGGGCTCAGCTAGCTCCGGGGGTGCCTCGGGCCAGACTGGGCCAAGAACAGGCCTGTGGTTTGCCAAGGCTGTGTGCAGGGACTCCAGTCCTCACCTCTGTAGCGGCAGGCCTTGTTATCTGATGTCAGGCTGGACAGTGGGTGGACTAGCCACATGCACCCAGCAGGGCTCTGTGCAACTGTGGCCACAGCTTTGTGCCAGCAGTTGGAACTGAAGCCTCCTGGTCCATGAGGGTGTGGCCCTGCCATCCCCCACCCCTTCCGGCTCAGTTGGCCCCGGGGCCATGCTCTGTGCTCTTCAGTGGGTGTCTGGCACAGGGTGTCCAGCTCACTGTGGGTGGGGAGCTCGCGAGCCATTCGCTGGAGAGCACCGTGTCCCGGGCAGTGGCTCCCAAAGCACGGGCCAGGGATAAAAGGGTGTGAGCAGGGGCTCCTCCCATCTGGCACACTCAGCCCCGCTGGGGTATGTCTGTAGAGGTGAGGTCTGCAGAAGCCCACAAAGCCCGGCCCCCTTTGGAAGACCTGGGTGACCTGCTTCTTTTTTGGGAAGTTCATTCTCATGGTCCCAGGCTGTGAGGAGCCTCCCACTGAGCAACTGGCCGACTTTAGGGCATTTACCCCCAGTGGGGCTGGCTGGTGGCACCCCAGCTCTAGACACAGAGGCCTGGAGTGCAGCGGCTGCCTGCTGGGCCCTGGAGCTGGGAGAGGAGCCCCTAGAAACTGACCAGAGCCAGAGCGGAGGCTCGGGGCCAGGCCCTGGAGCCTGGCTGGGGTTGCAAGCCTGGCTCCTGGCAGTGCTGGGAAAAAAAGTAAGAACTCGAGGACCCTTGTGAGCAGGGCCACTGTTGGGGCTGTGCCAGGGGAGCTGGGCCGGGGGCTGAGACCAGCTGCGCTCTGCCTCCCAAGCTGGCGCCCTGGCATGGCCCGGTGTCTGTCCAGAGGGGTGCTTTTTAAAATCAGCACAAACACACCATGTGTGCAGTCCTGATTTTGACTGGTCATTCTGACTCCCAAAGTATTATGGGGCAGGAGGAGGCTGAGGGGTCTCAGGTCCAGGTAGGATGTCCCCTACCAAGCAGTGGCCCCGGGTCCTCCCAGCCTGCTAACCTGTGTGCTGCTGTGACCCTATGCCCCAGGCAGGGCGCTTTCTCCAGTGCAGCCACGTTTTCCCCAAACACTGGCCCCCACCCCCCCTGCACTGCCAGAGACCCAGCTTGGGGGGCACAGCTCTAACACGTTCAGTATCAGCAGTTCAGGGCCCAATCCCAGACCACAGGCTGCTGCAGCACCGTGGGCTTAGTGCCACAGGGTAGGGGCGGGCAGGGGACATAGCAGAGGATCCCTTCTCAGATGGGAAGGGTAGGATAGACTTCCAGAAGGAAGTCTCGTTCACGTGAGGCTTGAAACATGGATAAGAATTAGCCAAGCCGAGTGGAGGAAGAGTGCTCCGAGGTGAGGGACTCAGCACTGACCTGGTAGAGGGCCGTGTGACTCCAGGCAGCTTTCTCACCTCAGGTAGCTTTGCTTCCCCCACTGGTGAGCAGGGAGGACAGAGAATGCCTGCCTTAAATGGACTGTCACCCATGGCATTCGTGTTACTCAGTTTCACCTCTGAGTGCTGGGCAAACACCATCACAGCAGCAGTCCGCCTTTCTGTGTAGTCTTCCTCTGCCCTGGAAGGAGCGCGAGGCTTGAGGTGTGGCTCTGCCAGCCCTCCCTGGGCCTTTCCCCAGCTCAGCAGCAGGGAACAACCTTTTGCCTGAGGGACGGGAGGTCATCGCCTCATGGCGGATGAGTGGGTGGGGGCAAGCAGAGGTTCTAGGACCCTGGGACTCCAGAGGCCTTTATTCAGCAAAGTCTGCTGAGTGCAGAGCCTGGAGAGACAGAGACAACTGAGAAGCAGACTGTCCCTCAGGACCCTCAGGCCAACCTCTATCTGCCGGGCTGGCAGCACCCCAGCCCAGGTTGCAGGCCTTTCCACAGGGTGACCCTCAGACTGAGGCTGGGATGAGAAAGAGCCGGCCTAGCCAAGAGCAGGAGGAAGTATGGAGAGCTGTGGGGGAAGGAGGGGGGAGGGACAGGGCGCTGTGGCAGAGAAGAGCTGGGCACCTGGGCAGGAGAGGAGCAGGTGGTGGAGCTGGGCGGGGCTGTGGTGAGCAGGGGACATGGCTGGGGGACAGGCTGCCAATGCCAGTGGCCCTGGCAGACAGAGGTCCCAGGGGTCCCAGGACCTGCCAGAGCATTTTTAGGGTTAGGGAATTACTGGCTCAGGTAACCCAGACCAGCCAGGCTGGGGAAGGGAAAGACTGGGTTTAGGATTGGAACACCCCCTGTGCTCAGGAACCACAGGGCCTGCAGTGTAATGGGTGACATCCCAGCTCTGCTACTTAGCTCTGTGGACTTGTGCCTCAGTTTCCTCATCTGTCAAATGGGGAGAGTAATTGTACCTAAATCATAGGTATGTTGTCGGACTCCAGAAGGTCTCAAAACTATGCCTTGCACATAGTCACCACTCAGCTCCCTCAGCCCAAAACCTTCTGCATGGCACGTGGTAGGAGCTCAGGGTATATACCCGACCGAAAGTGTGTGCTGACGGCCACTGACTGAGAATCCTGGTCTGTTGGGAGGTTGCTTCTCCCAGCACAGGCCCCGCCACAAGGAGGCGTTTTTGGGAGGGCCTGAACAGGCCTCACGCTCCCCCACCCCCTAGGCCCAAGGCCAGAGGAAACGGCAACTTTCTTCGCTGGGAAAGTGTTGTGGGGCGCAAGCGTTTGGGGGTTTTCAGAGTCAACCGTCAGAGGCGAGGGAGTTTCTCTGCTGGTGGGGGCAAGGGCGCTCAGCGTGCACACAGCCTGCAAGCAGACCGCTGCGGTCTGCAGGGAAAATGCCGACTGTGTTTATTTTTCACCTGAGCCTGCAGGAAGTGGGGGGCCCGGTGAGGCAGGGGGGCAGCCCCGCCAGGCTCTAGCTTGACTTCAGAGCAGAGGAGACCTACATCAGGAGTCCCCCATTTCCACCTCCTCCTGCCCGGCCCAATCCTGGCTCCAGCCTGCTGAACAGGAGGAAGGCACACAGGGCACCAGAGAGAAATTTCTAGGCATGGGCTAAGAAAAACAGCCCTGAAGGATGAGGCGCACCTGTGGGACGGTAGCTTCGTGTCAGCATGAGCAGTAAGCAGAACAGCAGCAGGATGGACCGCCTCTGCTAGGAGCAACCCTGTCACCAGACAGCCAGCGAGGGGCTGGACAAACGCTTCCGAATGGAAGGGATGACTCTTGGGTAGCCCTAGGGCGAGTGAGTCCTGGACCCTTCCTGGAGTACCACAGGCTGGTGGGGGAGACAGAGGGGACTCGGGCAAAGAACAGGAGTTTGGGGTGTCCTGACTAAGGAGTGTGGACTGCTGTTGAGCCATTCATGCATTTGTATATGCCACCATGTCTTGAGCACCTACCGGGTGCCCAGCTATGTGTTTGGTACTCTGCCCTTAGAGGTGAGCGAGGTGCGGTTGTGCCCTGGAGATACTCAGGGCCTAGTGGGGCCTTCCTCCCTCGTGAGCTGGGCACAGTCACCACAGGGGGAGGAGGGGAAGGGACTCCAGTCACTGGGCTTCCCGTACACTCGCCAGGCCCCAGGCGACCCCACCCCGTGGTCTGGGCAGCCTGGCCCTGGGACAGCCTTGTGCTGAGGCCCTGGAGCGGGACGTTCCACTGGCCGAGGCGGGCATGGGGCGCTGGGCCCTGTGCCAGCCGGTTCCCCCGGCTGCCACCACCAGGCATGGAGAAGGGTGGGGTGGGGAGTGAGGCTAAGAGGCAGCCCGCATGAATGTGGGACGGCCTGGTCAGGCCCTCAGTGCCCTGCCCTGGAGCCCTGACCACCCCAGGGCCTCCAGCTGCCAGTGGTTCTCCACTCCGCCCCTGCCCACCCAGCACTTCTCCTGTGGTTTGGCTGCAGATTCCTGTTTAATGAGTCTTTTCCCCAGTTCCCAGGGAAGGCCCACAGTCCACCAGGCAGCCCCCCCAACGCCACCCCTGTCACATGCATACGTACCAGGCAGGCTGGGCTGGAGGCTCTCAGACTTTCTAGGCCCGGCTTGAGCTGTGTTGCAACCTGAGACTCAGGTAGCAAAGCTACAGCAGAGCCAGCCCAGCTTGGCCTAGGAGGGTCAGCTCTGGTCTCCTCCGGCAGGGGGGCTCTCTACAGCTTCTTGTCCAGAGCTGCCCTCCACCCGAGCAAGGGCAGTTTACTGAGCAACCTGCTGGGGAGCCACCTGCTTGCTGTCCTGGGGCAGATTCCCCAACTCTGGGCAGCAAAGAGACTCCAGGACTGTCTTCCTAGAGCTAGCACCTTGGACCCTGGCTCTGCTCCTGAGGCCTCCCAGGGCCAGAGCTGCCTACTCCATTAGCCAGGCACACCTTTCGTCCCAAGGGTCAAAGAGCCGGTGCTAAGGCTGGAAGGCAGGGCCACCTCTGAAGCAGGAGCTTAGATGCAAAAGCTCCCTAGTTCTGAAGCGTTCCTTCCCCTGCTGGGCCAGGGCTTAGGCGGTGAATGGTGAGATGCTTTCTGCCAGGGTCCAGTGTTCCTGAAGGAGTGGGCCCTGAAGCTCTGTCTCCCTGCCCTCCACTGCCACGAAGCCGGGTCAGGGCTGAAGCTGGTTGGTTGGTGCTGTCCTAGGAATCTATCAGGATATAAAGACCTCAGGGGTTTTCAGGAAATTTCCTACTTTAATAGGACCTTGGCTTCTATTCCCATAAACTCCAGGACAAAGCAGACTTTTGCATCTGTGACCAATGAGGTGGGTAGAACTGGTATTCTCATCCCCATTTTACAAGGGGAGAAACTGCAGGCCCAGTGAAGGGATGAGACTGGCCCAGGATCCTCCAGTGAGACATCAGTGGAAAGGTCAACAAGCCTGGAGCTGGGCTTCCAACCTACTTCACATCATGACACACTTGGGAGCTGCTCCTGGAGTAAATGGAGAAGGGTGCTAGAGGCTGGAGCACCCACAGGTGGTCCTGGGCACCGTCAGCGAGCAGGAGAGGAGAGGGTGCTGGGGTGGAGAGGGAGCGGACCAGATCACACAGAGCTCTGAGGGCCAGTCGGGAGACACAGTGGGAAGCCATGGAGGCTTCCGGCAGAAGGACACGACCTGTGGCTGCTGGATGGAGGACCTGTGAGGGCCAGGAAGAAAGCAGGCATCCAGGTGAGAGGTGACAGTGCCTTGGGCTGGGTAGGGGACAAGGAGGGAGGAAGAAGTGGTGGGATTCTAGATATATTCTGAAGGCAGAACATTAGGATTTGCTGACAGGTTGCATGTGGAGTGTGAAAGAAGCCTCAGTGGTGACTACAAAGTTTTTGGTCTAAGCAACTGGAAGGATGGGGTTGCCATCAACTGAGGAAAACAGGAGTATTTGTGGCAGGAAGTCAGAAGCTCTGATCTGGATATGTTGAGTTTGGGGGCATGTCAGACCTCCCAGTAGAGCTGAATAAGCATCCGAGAGTGGAGTTCTCAGAAGGTGGGCTGGAGATAGCAATGCAGAGTCACCAGATGAGTGTTTAAAGCCAGAAGCTGGGATGAGGAAGAGGATGAAGTCAGAAAAAAAAAGGCTAAGGAGTGGCCCATGGGGCTGGAGGAAAATAGGGCAGTGTGGCATTCTGGAAGCCAAGTGAAGAAACTGTTTCAAGGGGTAGGGAGCCATTAATTGTGTCTGATGCTGTGGAGAGGTCAGGTAAGGTGAAAACTAAGAAGTGACCACTGAGTTTGGGATTGTGGAAGTCACTAGGGACTTTGACAAGAGGCATCCAGTGGAGGGGTAGGTAAGAGCTGGCTGCGTTGAAAGGAGAATGAGGGCGAGAACCAGAGGCAGTTCGTGGGGATGGGTCTGCAGAGGTTTCTGTGAGGGGAGTGAGACAGGTGGCAGCAAAGGAGAGGTGTACAGATGGGAGATGTGAGATGTGGCAGGCTGTTTGTACCCTGATGGAAATGAGACTGGGCTTGCAAAGTGCTTGGCATAGTGCCTAGCACGTGGCAAGTACTCGGCACCTGAGGGATTTCATATGTGTCCACAACACCCCACAGCTGCCCTAGCCTTGTCCTCTCTCCCCTGTTGGCCACCTCTGGGGACATCCACCCATCTGCCTGACACAGAAGGAAGCCTGAATAGCCCTATTTCATGAGGCTCCTCCTAGTGGGCGGACAGAGGAACAGAGGCCTGACAGGTGGCAGCACCTTCCCCCATGACCCGAGGGAAAGCAGGCAGCTAGCAGCCTGGAGGCAGGAATGTGGGGGAAAGATGGCAGGCCAGGGCTGTTGCTGGGAGGGGTGAGAGCCTTTGCCCAGCTGGGAGCCTCATGCCTTTGTACCAAGGGGCTCGTATCCAGGCTTCCCTCTCGCCTCTCCCTGGGCCCCCGTGGCCAAGTGCCAAGGGACCTGTGCCAGGCCTCCTCACCATGAGCTCCCCTACCCTTCCCCACCTGGAAGGGAAGGGGCCACAAACCGCATTCACTACAGGAGAGAATCCTGAAGGGCTTGAGGAGTCTGGCTGCACTCACCCAGTGGGGCATTTCGCCCACAGAGTGGGGGGGAGCCCACAACCTCTCATTACTGTCTTGCCCCAAAGATGTCCTGCCTCCTCTGTGCCATGGGGCAGAGACCACTCATCTGTGCTCTCAGCCATCAGCATCCCCACAGACAGACTTCAGTGGAAAGCTGAGCTTTGGTTGTAGACAGTGTCTCCAGGGCCCTGGCCTATGCAGATGTGTGCTGAGCAGAGCTGGGCCTTGGCCCAGGCAGCAACTCCCTGTGGCCAGTCTCCCTTTGGCTAGGTTTCCTGGGGAGCCCCCTTCCCACACTGCTGCCTGAGTCATCTCTTGACAGCCATGCGACTAGTGTGAAAAGTAAGAGTCCTGTGGTGCTGAAGAAACCGGAAGTATGGGGGCTGGGCAGATGGGTCCTGTGGGAGCCAGGCCCCACTTGGCGCTACCTCCCATGAGTTAGGGGACTGAGGGGGCCCTTCCATGGAAGGGGGGTTAGACTCAGGACCCCCAGCCTGGGGGCTGGAGGAGGAGGAGCAAGAGCTTCAAGCTGTTTGGGGGTAGGCCAGATTCTCAAATCATGCCCTGCTGTGAGGGCTGGAGGCTGTGAGAAACCTTCCCTGACAAGCTGTCAGACTTCCGAGAAAATGGGAGATCTCTGGGATCGGGAGGCAGGGTTTCCTGGACAGGGGAACACACCTTCAGGGACTGAGTGGCCAGAAGGACCAAGAGACTCTCTAGGAGGTGGGACTGCTTGGGCCATCTTGGAGGCTAGTAGGCAGGAGGGCAAGCCAACTGGACATGAGGTGGCTTGAGTGCTGCCTCCTTCCCTGAGGCCTGTAGTTTTGACCAGCACCACTTCTCTCTGACAGCTGAGGTTTCCACACACAGCTCATGGAGACCCTGCCTATAGTACACCTCAACCCCGCACTTTCCTCCCTCGGGACACCCCACATTCACCCACTCTCCTCATTTTTCAGCACAACAAGGCCAGTCAGCCCCCCCACGGTGTCCCCCAGCTCTCTCCTCTCTACGAACATCTCAGCAGCTCACACTCTACACCTGCACCTGTGGACATCAGCCAGAAGCAAGGTACAAGGCTGGGATAGGGAGGGGCCCAATGAGACCTGAGCCTAAGAGCCACGTCCCTGGCTTCTGAGACCAGGTAGCTGAGCCCATTTCATAACTGGAGAACCTGGGGCTATTCAAATTTGGGGCCCCCCAAAAAATGTCAGGAATTTTGGACTGTTGGGGTGTGTCTGTGAGGGCATCAGAGGACTAGGGGAGGTGGTGCCGGGTCAGATTGAGGTAGGAGTGGGTGGCCCCCACTGCCAGCATGGGAGCAGGCGGCTGTACATTGCTGATAACTAAAACTGCAGCCTCTCCCTCCTGCAGTGAGAAAATGGAAAGTGGTGGTTGTGACGGCTGACTCACCTCAGCCTCAGGCAGAGTCATTCTGAAATCCACCATTGTCAGCTGTGGGAGACCTGCTGACTCAACCCTGGGGGGCAGGTGGAGCCCTGGCTCCCCGGGCCAGGCTCTCCAAGACAGGGGGCCTGCCTCCTGCCCAGAAAGCCAGGCTGCAGCCCCCAGCAGAGAGGCCCCAATTGCAGACCAGCAGTGGACCAGGAAGTGGGGAGGGTTGGCCCCCACTCCCAAGTGACTTCAACTCTGCCTCCTGGCCAGACGGTATCCTTAGGCAAGTTACCCCAAACCCCCTGTCCTTGGTTCCCTTGCCTGTCAAAGGGGCACCATTACCACACCGGGATAGTCCCGAACAAGCCAATTTATGTCTGGTCCTCTAGAAATGGGGATGGGATCTTAGGGCCTGTAGGAGGCTCAAGGCTGCAGTTACCACCGAAGTGGCCCGCTGGGACAGGACAGCCCACTTACTCAGCTTTTCTCCACTGTAGTTCACAGGCCCCTGCAGACCTCTGACCTCTCTGGCTTCTACTCTCTGACCTCAGGCAGCATGGGACAGCTCCCCCACACTGTGAGCTGGTGAGTGCAGGCCCAGCGGGAAAGGGGTATCATGCACTGGTCAGGTCCAACTCTGCCCTTCCATTTTCTCCTCTGTCCTTCGCTGAGTGCCCTGCCACCAGCTCTGCACAGATACCAGGGGCTGGCCAGCAGCTCCGTCTCAGCCTGCTCTGAGCTAGAGATCTCTGTGGCCCCCGGCCTCTGGGAATTCCCTAGCTTGACATACCTTCCTATGGGGAGGTAGGAGAGCTGGCTCCTGGTCCCAGCCTTGTCACACCTGAACTTGTCCTCAGTGTCCAAGAGACTTGATCACCTGGTCTCCTTGGATGGGAGAACTCTGGGCTACTCTGGGACTCCCAGAGCCATGAGTATGTGAGGAAGAAAAGGTAGGTCTGAGCAGGGAGTGACTGCATGAATGGCTACCAGAGACTCTGCTGCTTCTCAGCTGCCTAGTGGGCAGAGGGACACTTCCCACTGGTCTTGGTGCTTACTGCTGGTTGGTTCCTTCCTTGACTGAGGTGCTTGATAGGTCCCTTGTTGCCCCTATGCTGCCTGCTTGAACCCAAACCCCTGACCAGCCTGCTTGGAAAGTCTGCTAAGGCTAGGCCAGAAAAAGGCAGCCTGGTCCCCCAAGTCAGCTGGCCTGCCTGTGAGCAGAAGAGCCTGTCCTTAGCTGGAGCTGGGCCTCTGCAACTACTTGGCCCTTTACTTATCAACCACAGTGTGACCTGGGCAAGTGCATGCACTCCTCCATTTCCAGATTCTTCCTGGACAAAGCTCCATTCTGAATACAAATCAGGACTGCTCCATGAGTACCCCAGGGTCAGAGTGGGGCAAGAGTCTCAGAGCCCAGCCTATAGGGGTAGACCAGGGGTCTGTGGCTGCAAATCTCTGGACCAGCCTCTCAAAAACATCCTCTAGGTCAGAAGTTCTGAAGACCTAGAGACTTGAGTCTAGAGCAGATGTTTACCCACTACGACTAAAGAGGGGACTTCAGGCAGACCTGGGCTCTTGGCTGCCACCAAGTAGCACTTAGCTGTGAAAAGTGGATGTATTTTAGCCATCCCTACACTGAGCCCTGCTGTGTGCCAGGCAGGGTTCTGGGCACCAGGGAAGCACTGCTTAAACTGACTTAGGTTCCTCCTCTCTCAGAAGTCAGTCCACCTAGTGGGCAAGCCAGGCAAGAAGCCAGTTTCAGGGCACTGTTAGCAGTGCTTTGATTGGGGAGCCCAGAGGGGTGCCTCATCCAGCTTGGGAGCTCAGGGCTTTTGGAGAAAGGGTCACTTAGCCAAGCAAGACCTGAAGAATTAGCAGTTGAAACAGGCAAAGTAAGGTAGAAGAACAATCTGGAGTGTCAACAGTGGATGCAGAGGCCCCAGAACAACTATCAACCCTGTATTATTATGGAAGCTCAGGAGGCAGGCTGGAGGAGCCCAAGGCCCTGCTGAGCTGGGTCCCTGGAAGAGGCTGCCATTTCCACCCCTTAAGCGTCAATACAAGCCTTTAGAGAGAAACAGGAGCAGCACAGGTTGCCCCCTGGTGGCAGATGCTTGAAACACGCTGGAGTGGTCCCAGCAGTAGCCCATTTGTCTCACACTATGGGTCAGGCCACGCAAGATGGGGAGATCCTTTCCCATGTCTGGCTGGCAGCCAGACTGCTAACAGCTGTCTCTCCCAACCACAGGCCCAGCCCTCCTCTCTACCCCCTGTCCCCTTCCTGCGGATATAGACAGCACTTCCCTGCCCCCACTGCAGCCCCTGGCGCCCCCTACCCCAGGTGAGTCCCCTACCATGCAGCCAGGCTCCTGCTTTCTGTTGCCCAGGCTTCAGTGCCCACACAAGGCCAAGCCCAGGCCAGTGCTTGCCCTTTGTTAGTCGTTTGTCATCTGTCCGTCTGTCATTCTGCAGCCCCTTGCTGCCCTGTGCCTGACAACAAAGCTAGTGGGATGCAAGAGCCCAAGGCCATAGGGTGCAGCTGAGCACCAGAGGCCAGGATAGCGCAGGCACACATGGCTCACCATGTGCAGCCGTGTGCATGCTCACCTTGTTCTGCTCCCTGCTAGGAGAAGGGTGGCTCAGGAGGACTCTCCTGGGCATCTCCTGAGCTCTACCCAAGCTGAGGCAGCACCTTTGACATAAGTGTCCCCGACCTGATCCTGAGGGGCCTCCTGCTTAGGAATCACACACCTGTGCAAGCAGTAAGGGGCAGAGTGGTCTCCACAGAACAGCAGCAAAGTGAAGTGGGAGGTGTGTGTGCACATGTCCCTCCACTTAGCTCCCACCCTCAGTGGCAGCCCTAGTGCCAGGTATGTGATGGCAGGGATTCAGGCGATATTTCCAGTCCCGCTGAAGCCCACAGCCCAGGATAGGAGATGTAGACCCAGCCCCAGCAGCTGAATGGTCCAGCTGAGTGATGGGCAGATCCCAAGGGGACCCAACCAAGTCTGATGGGTCAGGAATAGCTTCATGGAAAGGGTAAGGGTAATATCTTTTGAGAGGGAAATGAAGAGACTGTGGGGAGTGATGGGAAGCAGGGGGAATAGACAGGGCTAGAAATGTCAGCAGCAACCCTCATGCAGGGCTGTGAGGCAGGGGTGGGGGGGCCGACTGGGCTTTATTCTGTGGGCAGTGGGGAATTAAAGCAGGAGCAGACTAGGAGCATTCAGGTGATTTTAAAAGGTGGCTATTGTGTGGAGAGAGGACTGGAGGGGTCAAGTGGGGGAGCGGGGGAGACCCACAGGGTAGCCATAGGCTCCTGAGTCTGGGCTGGTAGAGGCAGGACACGGGAGGGGATGGATTCAAAAGTTACTTGAGACTTAGTGACCACCTGAATGGCATATATGTAGAGTTTTGCAATGTGCCTGTGTAATGTGTTGGGAGCAGACACTTGTTATAACTTTTTCTGTGTACTCATGTCCAGGCCACTGGGAGGTGGGTTATCTGTCCACTTGTGTCCTCGTGTACGCAGGGGCCTTGTGTATTATGTGTGTCCAAAGGCCGGCCCATAATTCCTGGCTCAGTGTTAACTCTCCTCCTGACTCCAGGTTCACCCACCCATCCTTGATGCTAGGCTCCGGTGTACCTGGTCACCCTGCAGCCATCCCCCACCCAGCCATTGTGCCCCCCTCAGGGAAGCAGGAGCTGCAGCCCTATGACCACAGCCTGTGAGTGAAAAGACACATGGTGAAAGAAAGGGGGGCAAGAAAGTGTGGGATGGGCAGGTGGGCAGATCTGTTGTCAGCCAGGATACAGGCCTCCCACCAGCTGAGACCTGCTGTCTGGCAGTTCCCGGGACTGCCAAGAGGCCCCTGGATGAGCCATCATGTGGCTCTGGCTACTGACCACTGTTTTTTGGTCCTTGGAAGCAGGACAGGGCGGTGGGTGAACAAGGAGAACAAGGGGATGGGCTGAGAAGTGCTTAACCATGCCTGCCTTTCATACCTGGCTGTATTCCCGTAAGAGTTACTTAGCCCTCTGCTCACCCATTTTGGGGCAGCTAAAGAAGATTCCATTTGCAAAACCCTGCTACTATACACTTATGCACACACTGGACCCACAACAGAGGAGGGAGGCGCCATTAGGTGGGCACTGCGAGGAGCTCCTGAGTGATCTGGATATGTGCCCCTCAGGAAGACACAGGCAGAGTCCAAGGCAGAGAAGGAGGCTAAGAAGCCAACCATCAAGAAGCCCCTCAACGCCTTCATGCTGTACATGAAGGAGATGAGAGCCAAGGTCATTGCAGAGTGCACACTTAAGGAGAGTGCTGCCATCAACCAGATCCTGGGCCGCAGGGTGAGGCCATGGGCAGGTGGGGCTGGCAGGGGATCCCTGGCCGTCTTCACCCTGTAGCCTGCTGACTTCCTGATGCATCTCCTCCGCCCCCCCTTCCCTGTTGCAGTGGCACGCGCTGTCACGAGAAGAGCAGGCCAAGTATTATGAGCTGGCTCGTAAGGAGAGGCAGCTGCACATGCAGCTATACCCAGGCTGGTCGGCGCGGGACAACTATGTGAGTGGCCAGTGGAACACAGCAGGGGTGGGTAGGGGAACCTTCAAGACACCGTGCCTCAGGTCGCAATCGCAGCAGGGAAAGCACAGATGAGGAAGGGCATGGAGGGTCCAAGGCCTCCCATGGCTAGCTCAGAAGAGGCCAAGCCCGGAGAACTTGTCCCCAAAGGCAAGCCCACATCCTATTTTCTACTCCATGATGCACTCACATATGGAATACTGCCCAGTATTTGACTGGGCCACATGGACAGAAGGGGAGCAAAGGGCCTGGAAGTCACCTCCCTCTGTTCAAACTGGAGACCACATTGGGAGAGGGAGGTGCCCCCCTTAAATGCACCCCACAGCAGCCTAGCAAGAACTGCAATTAAGAAACACCAAGGCCCCAAGGTAGGAGGGAAGGGCTGGTATGCTCAGAATCCCAGGGGCAGCCACGCCAGGCAGCAGACTGCAGATATCCCAGCAACTGCTTCCCAGATCTGAACATCCTTCCTTTTGTTCTCTGCAGGGGAAGAAGAAGAGACGGTCAAGAGAAAAGCACCAAGAATCCACCACAGGTGAGACCTTCCCTCAGCACTACTGGAGGCTCCTCTCCATGCTCCCATTTCAAGAGCAGTCCTGCTCTGGCCCCGAGGGAGGGGCAGAGTACTCAGCCAGGAGGCTTCAAGGCCCTGTGCCCTCTGAAAACAAGGCCTGTACCTCCAAGTCAAATCCCTACACAAGAAATAGCTATACCAAGCCCTAGGGAAGAGCAGCTGAAGCCAATTCACATAGCAGGCGGTATGTTTGTTCCCCTGCCCTGCCCCCACCACCTTTGCTAACCCTGCTTACGACTGGCCTCTACCAGAGAGGCTAGTGAGGAAGTGACCATATGGTTCACTGCTTAACCTAACAGTGCATCCTTGCTAGATCTACTGAGATCGGGAGTAGGCTGTCAGGGAGGCTTGTGCCTGGCAGTTTCTCTATCACCCTCAATCCTAATGTTTTTCATGTCAGTGCAAAGTACTCTGTGTAGAGGATCCCATACCCTGCTGCAGGCGCTCTGCCCATGGGTACATTCCTGTCCAGACTCCACATCCATGGCTTTCCCTCCTGTGCTGCCGCAACACAGAGAAATTGAAGGCTGGGACTAGAACGGGGCAGGGCAGAGTCCTGAGCCCTTTCTCTGAGGCAAAGATTGGGCCCTTCTTTCCATCTGGAAGTGTGTAGAACAGGCATAAGCTATAGCCATGGCCTTATCCCTTGAGGGAATACGGGTCAAGAATGAAGGAAAACTGGGGGTAAAAAGGAGTTGGGGAGCCGGTGGGTAGCCCTAAGGCATGAGAGGCTGGATCCCCATAGGCTTCCTTGGGCCCTTCTGCAGCCCCCCTGCGGCAAGGGCCCCACAAGCCAGAGAGAGGAGCCAGCCTGAGAGAAATCCCCCAACCTCCATTCTTCCCACTGCCTCTACTGCCTAGCTGGATGCCCACCTTTCCTGATACCTTGCTCTGGGCTCTTGGGCTCCCACTTGGGCTGGCTGTACCATGGAGAGGCCCACTCTGCCTGTGGGGGCTGTGGGGTGTCTGTAACTGGCTAACACTGATGTTACCTCTTCTTTCTGGGCCCTGCTCTGCCTTGCTGCCTGCCTGCTCGCCCTCTGCCCTGCTCTGCTCCTCTGGCATGGCTGTGAGCAGACCCTGGCTCGCCTAAGAAATGCCGTGCTCGCTTTGGCCTCAACCAGCAGACGGATTGGTGTGGTCCGTGCAGGTGGGTTTGTCCCCACCATTATTCTCCCTTTGCTTTAAGCTGCTTCCCTGACTCTGCACATGTTCTGCTGGGCCTGCACTCCCCTCCTTTGGCCCCTCAGCCCCCTAGCATACCCAGCAGAATGGAGAACCTATGTCTCCTAAGAAAGAGAGTAAATACTGAACACAATGTGTGGAGATCACTTGGGTTTAAGGAAGGAGTGGAGGGAAAAACCGAGAATGTTCCAGAAGGGAAGCAGACTCAAGAAGTTAGCTCTGGTGCCAGCCAGGTCTACCAGGTCCTCAGCAAACAAATCTCTCATACGTGTATACAGTTAGGTAACCTGAGCCCCTGCGGCCTCAAAAGTTATCATGGCCCACCAGCTCCTTCACTTCTTCCTCAAGTTGGGACCCTGGCTTGAGCCCTTAATTTGAAAAAAAAAAAAAGTGACAGTACAGAAACACCTGAATTACCTGGTTGCCAGGCAGCCTTGTGACTTGATATTATGTACCTGCTGAGTCCAGAGGCTGGAGAGGTTGGGGGAGAGGAGCAGGGGTTCCCCTAGGCTGTCTGTTGAAAAGAACCCTGTAGCACTGAGCTTGTGTGTTTCACAACACAAGTAAAATAATTGTGGGTGTAAAAAGGTTTACCCACTAAGTGGTTAAAGTGGCCTCATTTAGGTTCACTTAGGCCTGGCAGGGCCAAGACTGAGGATACTCCAGGCAGGAAAGCCACTGGCTCTAAGGAATATTGGTTCAGCCCCTCAGTGTGCCCACCATGCTCCCTGTTTCAGGGCAGAGAGGAATTTGGGGTGTGTGTCTGTGTACCCACGTATGTGTACATGATGGGAAACAATCCTGTCCTCAGAGGCAGTCCTACTCTATCTGTTCTATACCCAGAGAACTCTAGAATGATAATGGACAAAAAGAGTCACCATTTATTTCTTCTTCCCATGGCCCAACTCTGAGGGCTGGGATTGCTCGGCCAAGAAGCCACAAGCACTGCAGCCCTCTTAATGCAGATCTGAGTCCCACACACACTTGAAGAAGCTCCAAGGCAGAGACTATGAGATAGCTCCAGGGGAAAACAGGCCCACAAGGATAGTTACAAGAGGTCCCTATGCCTCCTTGTGGCTGTTCTGGGAACTGTACCTTTCCTAGGTCTGGGCCAGGCCAAGGAGAGTCACAGTGAAGTTACCCAACTCATGGGGAGAGGGGACGCAGGGTCTGCCCGGCCTGTGCAAAGACAGCATTTTTTGGTTGTGGTGTATGACTGTGAATTCACCCTCTATTTACAGATAACTCTCTTCACTATTCCTAGGAGGAAAAAGAAATGCATTCGGTACTTACCCGGAGAAGGCCGCTGCCCCAGTCCCGTTCCTTCCGATGACAGTGCTCTAGGCTGCCCTGGGTCCCCAGCTCCCCAGGACTCACCCTCATACCTTCTGCTGCCCCGCTTCCCCACAGAACTGCTTGCTAGCCATGTGGAGCCGGCACCTACATCCCCAGGTCTCTCCACTGCTCTCAGCCTACCAGCCTCCAGGCCCCTACAGGCCTCCCACAGCACCCTGCCAAGAACACAGGTACAGCAACAGGAATCTCAGAGACAAGTGGCCTAGCAGGCACAGGACACCTGTGGTCTCCTCCAGGGGCCTATCCCAAGAGGAAGCAACAGGCCCCAATCGCATGGAAATCAGCCAGGGATCCTGTTAACTCCATCTTAGATTCCACTCCCTGAAGACTTCAGAGGCTGCACAACTTACACTTGAACCTGCGGCCATCATTTCAAACTGCTCCAAGTGGTGGGAATCAGATCTATGTTGATGCATCATCTAATTAAGAGCATCCCTTGTGTCTATGGCAGCCCGGATCTAATCTTTGTACCATGTATCCTGCTAGCCTGAAGCCTCTGTACCCCTTGCTTTTCTGTTATACATCACAGATAGGCTGGACTGAGCCCAGTTACCTTCTGTCTCCCATGTCCCCCACCTGCCACATCTGCCCCCTACCACTCTTCAAGAATGAGCTGGTTTATCAAACAGGTGAGCATGTTCACGACCACAAAGCTCAAGATGACAATGCTTCTCTTTTAAGGGAATGGAGAAGCTCTGTTTACAGAAAACTGGCTGCTACTCATGGGCTGGACCGGAGGAAGCCTCTTCCCATTTCTCAGGAGAGCTTGCAAGAAGTGGAGGGCAGCTGGGTGCGGTGGCTTAGCTTGTAATTCCAGCACTTCGGGAGGCCAAGGCAAGAGGATTGCCTGAGCCCAGGGTTCGAGACCAGCTTGGGCAACTTGGTGAGACCTCGTCTCTACCATAAATCACAAAAAACTAGCCGGGCGTGGTGGCGTGCGTCTGTAGTTCCAGCTACTTGGAAGGCTGAGGCAGAGGGGATCGCCCAAGCCCAGCAGGTCGAGGCTGTGGTAGCCATGAGTGTGCCACTGCACTCCAGCCTGGGTGACAAGTGACTCCAACTCAAAAGTGGAGGGGAAGGAATGGAATAGGTTAAGTTTAGGCCTATCAACCTAGACAACAGGAATAACTGGACAATACCCTCCCCTCAGGCAAGTGTAGGTGGTGGGTGGGTATCTGGCTCTAGTTCAAATAACTTGGAAATGTTTCCTCAGAAATGTACCAATCTAAGCAGCTCCAATGTCAAAGCCTCCAGGCTTGTCACCAGTAGCTGCAGTCAATAATCCAAAGCAGTCATGGCCTAAATCTAGTGTGCATCCCTCCCCATTCAGAGAGCCTTTTTCACGGTTCTTTCCAGATTATCCATGGCAGTCCAGCCAACTCCTGGGTAGCTGTGAGAGAGGGCAAACCCCAACACCTCACACAACAGCAGAGCCTGTCTTCCTGCATTCAGCCTAGACCAGCCTCAATTTCCCTACAGGGCTGCAGAAAGGGTCATTACAACTAAAGCAAGGAGCCCAGAAAAGCTCTAGTAGTGGACAACAGGTTTTTAAAACAGCCTACTTTAACCCATTTTTGAGCCAAGCTTCAACCCTGAGCCTTGAAAAACAAGTCTTTTTTAATTTAACTGTGTTGTTTTTTGCCTCCTCCTCACTATAGATACCTGAATCCAAAGAAAAAGGGCTCTGTGTACTCAAACACCCCTCTCAAGAAAAGCCTTTAGTTTCTACTTTAGTCACTGATTTCTCATGAATCCAAAGAACACATATTCTAGTATAATGTTGCAAAAATTCTTGAGAAAAAAAGAACTGTAGTGTTCAAAATATTTTTGTATTGTTAATGCATCATCTTAGACAAACTTTTTTAAACATGAGAATAAAGATACTTTTTACTGGGTTTGTATTTCAAAGTCTGACCCTGAGGAATAAGCTGTTTGAATAACAGCATGAAACTCTTTCCTTTTCTTCTCTGCAGTCACAAATCTTAGGGTTTACTCTCCACTATGGTACGCATGTTTCCAAATTTCCAACCTGCAGAAGCCAGGGATTTCATCATCTCCCCTACACTCCTATTCCAAGCCTTGCTCTTAACTCCCAATCCTCTGACCCCAGAGACTGATCCAGGCCAACCTGTTCACCAGTGCTCACGTGATTTTTTTTCATGAGTTTTTTTTGTGATTTATTGAGTTAGAACCTGCCATATGTAGTACTGAAAAAGTAATCCAACTTGAAATGGTACACATGACCACTAAGCTCCATTTTCCTCTGAGGGAAGAGAGAAAACATTCCACAAGTGCATACCTATTTCAAGGAAAACAAGAACAGGAACCTTTTATAACCTGGTATCACCATACAATCCTCAAGAAGGATATTTTAATAGCACTCTTTCCTCCCAAAGACTGTTAAGACGAATGCAGTATTAGCTGGGTGTGGTGGAAAGCCTGTAGTCTCCCAAGTACTCAGGAGGCTGAGGCAGAAGGATGGCCTGAGCCCAGGAAGTCAAGGCTGGTCAGTCGTGAGTGTGCCACTGCACTAAAGGCTGGGCGACAGAGAGAGACTGACTCCAAAAAAAAAGGACATTAAATATTTTTCATGTTTTCACACAAGAATGCTATAGTGTGATAAATCTATAACCTACTTTTTACATGGCAGTTTCCATCATGTTAAAGTATACTGCTAACTTCCCAACACCGATCATGAATGTGCAAGGTATCATAAAGTCATCTTAATAGGTCAACCAACAATTCAGTGATAAATACTGGGCAAGAAGTATACCACAAGGATAGCCATCGGGTCACCATCATGCATTATCATTTATAATCGTCACTGATTAATATTTTTTGCACTTTATTTTTTAAAATATCAACAGTCACCTTCCAGAATGGTGACTATTTAAACTAGGCCACTGAAGGCTGTAATCCCAGACTTGCTTCTTTCTGTGAGGGTGCTAGAGAAGGCTAGCCATTCTCTGGACATCTGTCCCACTTTAAAGAATTCTGCTCTGGCTAATGGCCTAGTTGTTTTAAAAAACTAAATTCTACCCAGGGCTTATGCAAGACTGGGTTGCTGCATCTGATTTGGTGTCTGATTTAGAGTACACTGGGTACACGAACAATGCACCCTTTGTGTATGTGGGGGGGGGGTTGGCAACTTTGTTTAAATCAGAGCAGTCTTTAAAAAAAAAACAAAAAAAACAACCTTGACTTCAAAAAGGAAATTCAAATCCTCCCAAAATGCACCAACACATTCCTACAACGCCAGAGGGTGACTTGAGATTGCAACCTCAAGTTCAACTTCAAATATCACACCAGTCTCCCCTCACTGCCAGCCAATCCTGTTTTCTGAGATATCAGGACAAGATACCCTAGCCTCCCTCATACATTCCCAGAAAACTGGCAGATTTGCAACTTGCTTCAAATAATAGATCTTGATCCCTCCCCTTGTGCAGCTGCTCTCATCCTAGGCTCAGTGAATATGGTGAGGGCTCAGCCCGGCAAGCTGGAAGGGTCTTCCCATGTCTCCCAATTTGAAGGTGTTTCCTTTTACAAGAAGCCTCTTGGCTAGACTCTCTTCTGACATGTAACTATCTTTTGAATTGCTCCTGTGGTCTCAAGTTCCTTTTGGCTGTGGGGCCCCAAGTTGGCTCAGAAGCACTGCTGCCTAGCTCTGCTCGGTGTACAATCAGCCTGGCCAGGAAGGCCACATATAGAAGGAAGCAGAATGGCTCTTTATATCCTGTACCAGAAAAGAAGAAAGGGAATCTGTTCCTGCATCCATTTCTAGGAAAACAAACAGTAAAGAAGGGGCAAAGGGTAACAAGGTCACATTAAACTTCTAATTGCCAGGCCTATATATCAAAGTAGAACAATTTAAGACCCTAAACTAGTTAACTGTATAAAAAGCTTGACCCTCAGGTCTCTTCAGAGTTTTAAGTAATTCAAGGCTTTAAGAGAAGCTGCCTACCCAAGCAGACCCTGGATGTGTCATCTCTCCCAATCCCAACTTATTGCAATCACCGTCTGATTCCACATCTGAAATCACCCTGTAGGCATCTTTTGAGCTGAGGCTCCTGAGCTCTCTAGTGGTCTGAAACAGCTAACAGACCTTTATTGACCTACCTGTCCACAACTGGCAGTGGGCATCTAAAAAGAGCCCCATCTTCATTTACTCAAATGGCAGGGAGTTTTAAAACCAAGAATATAGATGGTGGGGATTTCCCATAGCCAGACCTCTAGAATGAAACCTTAGCTCAAGTCAGGAAGGATTTCCAAGCTGTTAAGGATAGCATGGGATTAGGCACAAAGTTAACTAGAAAGGACAAACTCTGTCCTGGAGGTAGAAACAATCCTATCCCTAGCAGTCTCTGAGAGTTTGGTCACTAGCAATACACAGTAAAGGATGTTTAACTTCTGAAGACGAGACAGCAGCTATAAGTTACATGGGAGATAGTTACTAGTCCAGGCTGACACTTCTTCCATGTTTACCAGGAGCCCTGGACCAGGTCTTCCTTTTTCATTCACATGTTGTCTCATCCTTTCATCTGAACCCTTGTTCTGAAGTACATGCAGTCAATGTCAGAGGGTTGGGGGGGAGGAGGTTCTGGGTTCCACTTACCAAAAAGAAAAAAGCCACTCTGGAAACCTCTCTAAAAATAGTTTAAGATCACGTCTCTGTTTTTCCAGCTCTTTCAGTAAGCTTCCTGGGACAGAAAAAATCTGCAAAGCATTTGATGCACATAAGAGTTAAAGGTTCTGAAATGGCATATTCAAAACAGAAAGGACAAATATGAATTTTCACTAAATAGGTGGAAAGTATTTCAAAGTAAGAGCATGTTTATGAAATAAGCTGATCCTCAGTATGAAACCAGAGGCTGGCAGATAACAGGTAAATACTCCCTGAAAATTTAAAGTTGAGAGCTGTCAGAAGGTCACAAGAACTACAGATGTGGAAGCAAATACTGTTGTAAGCAACTGTTCCTCCCACTAAATGCCTCATAGTACTGGTACACAGACCAGAGGAAGCCAACAGTATACAATAGTGCAAGGCAACAAGTGTGTGGCCCATGAATTAACCATCTATCACTAAAACTAAGTCCACATTGGAAATATGTCAGGCAAGAGCATCAAAACCAGCTTTATGACATCACCAATGCTCAACTCCACTGACAGTTCAGCAAGAAGAATACTATTCATCCAATCCTGCTTGGGTCCAAACAGCTCAGTCCTGGGCCAAGGGATATGTTCTAAACTACTTATACCATATTTCATCTTGATATGCACATCTTGTTTTCTTATTCATTCTCTCTGCCCATTGGAGGTAGTGATTTTTAACAGTACACAAGAAAATGCCATCAGGACTCTAGTTGTGAAACCCCAACATTCTGAAGAATGCTTTAGTTCAACAGCAAAAAAAAGTTTAGTTCAAACACTCAAAACCTGCCCTAATGTAGGTCTGACGAATAAATATTCTGATGAGAAACTCTTCTGCCAGACGCGGTGGCTCACGCCTGTAACCCCAGCACTTCGGGAGACGGAGGTAAGAGGACTGTCTGAGCCCAGGGGTTCAAGACCAGGTTGGGCAACTTGGCTGAGAACTCATCTCTACAATAAATGAAAAAAATTAGTTGGGCGTGGTGGCACGTGCCTGTAGATCCAGCTACTTAGGAGGCTGAGGCAGAAGGATTGCCTGAGCCCAGCAGGTCGAGGCTGCTGTGGCTGTGAGCATGTCACTGCACTCCAGCCTGGGCAACAGCATGAGACTCCAACTCAAAAAAAAAAAAAAGCCTCTTCCTAACGCGTCAGCAAAATACTGTCACCAATCTGGCTCTAATTTATCTTTCCAGTCTGTGTTTTTAAGGAGATGTATCAACATCCAACGTTCTGCTGCTAGTTCTAGAATAAGAACTGCTTTTCCCTCACCCTAGCATCAAACACTTCAAATGAGTTAAACTTTCTTCTACAATGTAAGAATTATTAGAATTTGCTTGAGGAAGCACATCTTTAGCCCGTGACAATGTTAGAGAAAATGTGCTAGGCTAACATTCAGGAAGGGTTTGGTTTACTTTTAGATCACAAGTGACAGAGACATTCAACGAAAAGCTGAGAAGCCAAAGAACTGTCAGAGAGGGGCCTTTATCACTAAAAGCATCACACAGCAGGCAGCAGCTATGCAATCTCTGTTTACAGAGGAAACTGAAAAACGTTCTTCAGACTGGAAATCACCCAATTCTGTCCAACTTCTTCTTCCTCTCATTCTCTGTCCTGGTGAAATAAAGAGCATTTTCTAATTAAGCCCTGAGGTTATCAAAAAGAGTTTCCTTCCCTCTACTATGTATACCAGTAATTAGAGAAAATCATCATCAGTAACCACTTTTCAAACCAAGGCTATCATCAGTTTTCTCCTCTCAAGCATTAAAAATGCCCGTTTTTATTCTTCACTGTACCTGCAATTCATAAGGTACTTTACATTCCTAACTACATGGCACAATATTAGTTTAGAAGAATAGTTAGGAAGTAAGAAGGGTAGGCAGGAATGAGTGTAGCTTTGAAGACTGACCTTTGGCTGCTATGGATAATAAGGACAACTTACTCCAAGTGAGAGCCCGGAAAACTCTTGGTAGATATATTAAAGGAATAGTGGGCATATAGCAGGGAACAAGGAAAAAGAATATAGAAAAAGAATGCTGCAGCCAGAATTAAAAGGACTTATTAGCACCAAGCCTATGATTTATTTGGGTACACAATGGCTACAAATGGCCCATTTTCTCTGGGATGAGCTGTTAGATCCCTATTAACATAAAAGTTTAAGATTACTGTAAAAGTGAATTTGTTTCCTTAAAGACTCAAATGTACAGAAAGAAGGGAGCAAAAATTTTAATTACTATGTATGTCCAATCCTTCTGAAAGATCCCAGCATCCTTTAAACATGGGTAGTGACGTTGTTTACTCCAATATTCTAACAACTCCTGAGTGTTATACAGATAGGTTCCTGTTTCCTAGAAGCTGATACTTCCTTTACAAGTTAAACACGACATATATTAGTGATTGTGGACTTTCAGTGAAGATTTGTGTTTGTCATGGTACTGCTAAGGATATTTGAGATGGATAAGTTTTTTGGAGAAGCTGATCATTATACCAGGAATTGATAGATGAGACACGTCAGCTAAGAATGGACTCTGCTCCTTCCCCACTAAAACCAGGACAAATGGAAAACAAGGTTATTTCCTGAGAGTAAAGGGAATCTGGGATCCAGAAATGGTCAGAAGTGTTTGCAAACTTTTTTTGCAAAATGCCAAATAGTAAATATTTTAGGCTTTTTGGTTAAATACAGTCTCTGCTGTATAGATATTTAACAATAACCCTTTAAAACTTAAAAACCATTATTAACTCAAAGACTGCAAAAACAGGCAATCAGCCTGACTTGACCCACACATGTTGTAGTTTTATATCTCTGGTACAGACAATAAATAGGAATTATGTGACATGACATAAGACTTTATTAAATAAGGTGAATTTGGGACAAATGAAAGGTAAAGTAAAAGTAAACTACTATCAAGTGATAATCTGAGTCTGAACAACCCATAGTAAATGTGAAGACAATAAGATTACATGTGAATAAAGATGATGTTAACTAGAAAAGGAAGGCGAAAAAAGGGAGCACAAGGAAAAAAAAAAGTTGTGGGCCTCCTCAGGCCATTAAAACACTTCATTTTACTGTAAAAAGGAAGCTGGAAACAATGGCAGAATAGTTTGTGTTACGAACTGAAACACTGGCTCTGGTTAACCATATAAATGACAATTAGAAGAGACAAGAAGTCTATCAGTATCCTATCGCCAGTATCCTATGGTTATGTCAGCAGCCTCCAGTAAGCTAGGCCGTGAACTGCCTAAAACAGTCTTTTCAAGCTAAACAAATATACAAAAATTTGACCCATTTACTATTAAGTGAAGAGACACATTTAAGTCCACAAAAGCAAACTGTTAACTACCTACTATAACTTACTTTTTATTGAAAGTATCTTGCATTCATAATGAATGTTTTGTGAGATTTGTCACATATTTTAATGTTAAAGGTAAAATTATTTTTTACATGCAAGTAGTGTGAATAGTTTTCCCCACATGGGAACACTGATTATAAAAAGATGACATACCACAGGGGTTAAGTGTCTTTTTTAATTGAAAAGCTAACAAACAGTCCAGTTATGTCTCTCCTAAAATACCATAAGCTGGGTAGTAACTGAGTCTCTAGGCAATATAGTCAAAGCTACGAGGTTTAAAAATCAAAAACAAGCCCTCGATGCAATTAAAGGAGCCCTGCTACGTATAGGCTAATCAATACCAGGAGGCTGGAAAACATCCTAAAAATTCCTCAGATCATTTATTTCAAGTACTCCTTTTCCCAGTTTCCAACTCATGAATAAAGATATTTTGTTAATTCTACTTCAGAAAACTCTTGCAAGTTGTTTTATTTACAATGCCAACTTTTAAAAGATCACTAAAGTTAACTGGACAATAAACTAGGCAGACACTGCTTAACAAAAAAAGAGGGAAAGCCCAAAATGCCACTTTCTATAGAGAACCCACAGCAGTTTTATTCAGAGCAAAGAAAAAAGAAACTTTCGATTGTACTAGAAGAAACTCAGCCATAGGCTTGGAATTTGTACTCAAACTACACATGCAATGAGGACAATGTTCTGCTAATACAACTGATTTGTTGCTGCATTTGTCTACTGTTTGTCTAATATTAACAATTATAAACAGAGCAGTGCAACTAGTATTTGAAACAATCCTTACAGTGTTACAGTGTCAGGCACAACATTTCACTTCTCTTCACACCACTGGTTCTCTTTGCGTACCTACAAAAAGATATAAGTACTTGATTAGTTTTTCTTAAAACTTGTAAATACTACCTACTGAGATTCATCACAACAGCCAATGAGGTAGGTTAGGAGGGCAGATTAAAAACTAGAAAAAGACCAAGTTAAGAGTACATTTCCTGATTCCCTTTCTTAGACTCTCAAGTTTTTATCCTGCCCTGCTGAAATTATCAAAAAAGCAAGCCGGGCTCGGTGGCTCAGTCTGTAATCCCGCACCTTTGGGAGGCTGAGGTGAGTGGATTGCCTGAGCCCGCGGGTTCGAGACCCGCCTGGGCAGCAAGACCTCATCTCCACAATAAATCAAAAAATCAGCCGGGCATGGTAGCCCATGCCTGTAATTCCGGCTACTCGGAAGGCTGAGGCGGAAGGATCGCTGGAGCCCAGCAGGTCGAGGCTGCGGTGGCCGGGAGCGGCCACTGCACTCCAGTCTGGGCGACAGAGTGAGACTCCAACTCAAAAAAAAAAAAAAGCAAAGGCAATAGGCAATCTACTAAAGTTGACAGAGCAAATTCAATTTGTTCATTCATATAATTTCAGTTTTTAGCATGTAAGCAAATTCATTGTGATCTATTCATTTCTTCCTCTCACCAAGTTATTCTCAAGTATCTTAGCATACTCCATAGGTCCTGCTTTTCTTTTTTTTTCCTTTGTTTTTTTTTGAGTTGGAGTCTCATTCGGTCGTCCAGACTAGATGCAGTGGTTGCTCCCGGCCACTGCAGCCTTGCCTGCTGGGCTCCAGCGATCCTTCCACCTCAGCCTTCCGAGTAGCCGGAATTACAGGCATGCGCTACCACGCCCAGCTGATATTTTGATTTATTGTAGAGATGAGGTCTCGCTGCCCAGACGGGTCTCGAACCCGCGGGCTCAGGCAATTCACTCACCTCAACCTCCCAAAGGCGTGGGATTACAGGCTGAGCCACCGAGCCCGGCTCGGTCCTGCTTTTCAAGTCAAATATATATGTTCTATACAAAAAGTTTCAGGTACCAAAACTAGTAACTGCTAATAAATTAATATGAAAGAGTTTCTATGGTTGAAAACTAATTGTTCTTATGCTTATAAAAGAGCAGTATCTAAGTGTTTAGACTCACAGAGATAGAACAGAAAGAGTATATAAGAGACAGAAGGTATTTACTATCCCTCAAGAATCAAGGGTACTAAGTAAGGGTACCTAATCTCAAACCAGGTAAAGTGAGGCCCAAACTTTACCTGTACAATGACCATTTGTATACCTAATCCTGAATTGTACCCCACATCTTTAAAATACAATTTAAGAATTTTTTTAAAAAGGCTAGTTGATATAGTCAGTCACCTCTTTTCCTCGCATGTTACAGTTTTAGTCTCTTTTAAAAAGCATGTGCTCAAGGACATACTGTGCGCTACCTACCTGGGCTTCCTCTTCTTCAGTAAAGTCGTTTTTGATATTGAAGGTCTTGCGAATTTCCTCAGGAGTTTTCCCCTTGATCATATTGGCAACAGTCTTGCAAGTAACATCAAGCAAACCTTTGATGTCTAAGTAGTTTGCAGCCTGTAAAGTGATAGCTGTTTTCATTAAAGTATACTTGATGCTTAAACTAAACCCATAATGATTGATAATCCATATTTAATTCGTTTTAAAATGCTAGTTAATTTTAAGAAGTGAGAAATAAATCAGACATTAAGTTCTTCTGTGATTTTTTTTTTTATGTGACCTTCCTTGTCATACTTCTGTAACAAATGCTGAATCCTTCTGCTTCCCTAAGCAAACTACAATACCTCAAATGTTAAATAATGGCCTTCACTGGTGCAACAAGCACAGGTCAGGTCTTGGCAAAAATATTTATCCACTCATGAAGAGCTCAAACATCAGCAGTTACAGTGTTACATCTTCTCAAAAAAACAGGTTGTGGTATCAAAACAATTTTCTCTATTGTTTTCTAGTTCACTGATTTCTGCTCTTAATTCTTCTTCTTACTTTGGATTTAATTTCATCGTTCACTAGTTTTTTTTATTTTGTTTTTTAAGTAGAAACCGCACTGTCGCCCAGGCTGGAGTGCAGTGGCACACTTATGGCTATCGCAACCTTGACCTGCTGGGCTCAGGTGATCCTTCTGCCTCAGTCTTGCAAGTAGTTGGAACTACATTTACTGTACAGACAAGGTCTAGCCAGGTAGCCCAGGCTGGTCTCAAACCTCTGTGTTCCACCTCCCAAAGTGCTGGGATTACAGGCATGAGTCACTGTGCCCGACTGTCTTTCATTCGTTTCTTAAAGTGGAAGCTTAGATCACTAACTTGAAACTTCCTCTTTTCTAATAGAGGGAAATTGATAACACAAAGCACCTGTATAAGTACTGCTTTAGCTGCAACCCAAATTTTTTACGTTTTACTTCTATTCAGTTCAAAATACCTTCTAACTTTAAAATTTTACCTATAAATGTGCTGGTTTTCAAACAGCTGTAAAAGGGAATTTTTAAAATTTAATTTTTAAAATTTTTAAATTGAATTTAATTTAAATTTAATTCCATTGCAGCTGGAGAACACTTTGTATAACCTGAATCCTTTTAAATTTGAAACTTGCTTTATGGCTCAGGACATGGTCTATCTTGGTAATATACACTTTACAGAAATATATATTCTGCTGTCATTAGATGTAAAGTTCTATAAATGCCCATTAAGACATGGTAGTCGGCAGTTATTATTCAAGTCTTCTATATCCTTACTGATTTTGTCTACTTGTTCTATTAACTATTGAGAGATAAGTGTTGAAATCTCTATGATTGTGAATTTTCCCTTTGAACTCTGTTTTCAATTCACTTTCTGGAAATTCAGCTTCTAGGTAGATAAGATAAACACTTATTGTTATATCTTAATGAACTGATACCTTTATAATTATGAAATGATCCTCTTTTAACTCTAGTGCGATGTATTCTTTACCCCCAATCTACTTTAATATAGTCAATTCAGCTTTCTTTTCATTAGTGTTAGCACAGTGTATCTTCTCCCACCCTTTAAACCTATTGTGTGTATGTGTGTGTACAATTTTAACATATATATACTTTTTGAGTCTCACGCTGTTGTCCAGGCTGGAGTGCAATGGCACGATTACAGATCACTGCAAGATTGACCTCCTGGGCTCACGAGAGCCTTCTGCCTCAACTTCTCAAGTAGCTGGGATTACAGGTGCACGCTACTGTGCCTTGCTAATTTTTTCATTTTCTGTAGAGACAAGGTTTCGCCATGCTGTCCAGACTGGTCTGGAACTCCTGGCTCAAGCGATCCTCCTACCTGAGCCTCTCAAAATGCTAGGATTATAGGCATGAACCATCACATCTGGTCTGTGCTTTATGTTTAAAGTGGGTTTCCTACAGACAGTATAGATAAGTTTTTTGTTTTTATTCTTATTCTTTTTATTTTTTTGAGTTGGAGTCTCACTCTCTGTCACCCAAGCTGGAGTGCAGTGGCACGCTCATGGCCATCTCAGCCTTGACCTGCTGGGTTCAGGTGGTCCTTCTACCTCAGCCTTCCAAGTAACTGGAACTACAGATGCAAGTCACCATGCCTGGCTAGTTTTTGTGATTTTTTGTAGAGACGAGGTCTCACCAAGTTGCCCATGCTGGTCTTGAACCTCCGGACTCAGGCAACCCTCTCGCCTCAGTCTCCCAAAGTGCTGGGATTACTGGCTGAGCCACCACGCCCAGCCAGTTTTTTGTTTTTAAATAGAGATCAGGTCTTGCTCTGCCACCGAAGCTGGAGTGACGTGGCACAATCTTGGCTCATTGCAGCCTCGACCACCCGTTCTCAAACCCTTCCATTCAGCCTCTTGAGTAGCTTGCCTGGCTGCAATTATTTTTTGTAGAGACAGGGTCTCATTCTGTTGCCCAGATGGTCTCAAACTGTTGGCTTCAAGCGATCTTCACTCCTCAGCCTCCCAAACTGCTGGGCTTACAGTTATGAGCCGTCACACCCAGCTGGGTCTTGTTTTAGCTGACACAATTTCCGCTTTTTAACTGCGGTGTTTAGACTATTTACATTTAATGTCACTAATATCTGGATTTATATACAGCTTATATTTGAGTTCAGAGTATTAAAATTCAACATCAATACATTTATATAAAATTTAACTTTGTAAGAAGTGTTTAAAGGCTCTGAAACAGCTATCTTACACATTAAAAACATACCAGAATAAGTTCAAAAAGTGTTCCTTGATCAACTTTCAGAAATTCTTGATCCCAAACGGGGATATCATCTGTTCGCTTTTCTTTGTTCTCATCGTCCTCAGGAGGAGGAGGGTCATCTTTGTGGTGAGTGCACCACTGAATGACCTAAAACAACAAAAGTTCATTCCTCTGTGTCACAAGGTACTCATTCCACAAAGTACTCATTCCACTGCTGGGGCAGCTTATCCCTAGATAAGAACTAACTAGATGTTGACTTGAGCAATTAAGTTAATAGCCAAGCTTGAAAAGCTAAAATGAAGCTCAAAGAATATCTATAACCCTAGAAGATAGAAGAATTTATTATTAGATAAAAGCAAACCATGCAGAATACTATATTTAACCACATTAAAGAAGCTTTTACGCAAAAAGAAAAAGCCAAACAGGAAAATTTCTGGAAGATACCTGTACCATATATAATCAGCAATAGATTAGCCTAAGAATATAAAATTTTAAAAATCACTATAGAGAAATGGGCAATTAACAAAAGAAATTTGAACAGTCAAACATAAGGAAATGCCCAACTTCACCAGATGTAAAACTAACACTACAGTTAGATATACTTTAGATTACAAAAAGAAAAAAAAAAGCAAGAATTTGAGAATATTAATTGTTGGCAATAGTAGGAAGAAAACAAACTCTTCTATAGTATAAACTGCTGTAACCCCTTTGAAAACTAATCTGGCACTACCTGGTAAAGCCAAACATGTGCATACATTATAACCAGAAATTCCAAATATCAGACACAAGCACAAGACTATTTGATGTAGTAACAAAGCAGGAAGGCCGGACTCGGTGGCTCAGCATATAATCCCAGCACTCTGGGAGGCTGAGACAAGTGAACCGCCTGAGCCTGCAGGTTCGAGACCAGCCCGGGCAACTTGGCGAGACCTCGTCTCTACAACAAAATTTAAAAATTAGCCAGGCATGGTAGCACGTACCTGTAGTTCTGGCTACTTGAAAGTCTGAGGCGGAAGGATCGCCTGAGCCCAGCAGGTTGATGCTGGGGTGGCCATGAGCATGCCACTGCACTCCAGCCTGGGCAACGGAGTGAGACTACAACCAAAACAAAAAACAACAACAAAAAAAAGCAGGAAAAGTCCAAAAATTCCCTTAGTAGGAGAATAAAGTTTCAGGAAGTTGATTAGCTAGACAATATGTACCAGCATAAATAAGTTCAAAATCAATACTAAAAATGTTAAGTTGTAGAATCTAGGTGGTGAGTACACAGGTGTTTGCTGTATATTTCTTTCTTTCTTTTTTTTTTTTAAAGCAGTACTTATTAAGAGGACAGAAAAGCTCCCACAGTGGGAGGGGACCCGAGGGGGTTGCCCTGTTTGCTGTATATTTCTTTTAATTTTTCAGTATGTTTTTAAAAAATGTTGGGAGAATGAGCAATGCTGAGAAAACGGCAAAGTCAAGAAATTATATTGCCAGGATACAAACAAATACAAAAATTATTTCAAAAAGAAAAAGCCACGCAAAGGGGTTTTAATGAAATAAACAATCTTTTTTAAAAGAAGTATCCCAGTTATACAAGAAAAGAAACAAAAGGCAATGAAATAAAAGCATTTTTAAAGATCGTAAAAGAACATGTAAGAAACTAATGCCTAGTTTACTGGTAGCTCCATTAAAAAAGAAAAAAATTAACAAATACGATTAGTTTTGTGGGGGTAGTTTCCAGTCAAATAAGAGACAAAAATAGAAGATTTTAATTGTATATACATTGATAGTTTTGGGAACATGTGATTATTATTCAAAATATGATATTCAATATAAATAGGTTTTTAAAAAACTCATTCTCAGAAGTGACCTTCTATCACCCAGCCCATTAATTCTGACCTTACTTACACACCCCTTGGTCACTATGCTCCAGTTCCCACACTAGCCTCCTTGCTTTTCCTCAAAAGTCAGGGCATGCTCTTGTCTTAGAGTCACTGTACTTGCTTCCAAATCCCCCAATTCTCTTCCCCCACATATTCACGTGTCTTTGTTTAAAGATCATCTTCTCTGTAAAGCATCTCTCAACCGTTTTCATTTTCAAAATAGCTCTCTTGTATTTCCCCTTCCCTTCTTCTTTATTCTCCATTGATTTTCCACCTGACATTCTTATATCGTAGTTTCCTTACTTACCCCTTTAGAATATAAACTCTGTAAGGGCAGAGATCTTGTCTCTTTGGTACATGACTATACCCCCCAAGCACCTAAAAAGTACCTGTCACCTGAATGACTGCAAGCAGAAGTTATTTTAGAAGCATTTTACATTAATATAACAGAATATGTTAATGTTAAAACAATACTCAAAAATCAGAAAGAATGAAACCTAACTAGATAAAATATAAAGTCTCCAAATTGTAACACAAATTGACAGAAGATAGGCAAACTGTTTGTTATCTCACAGGAAGGTTAAAAAAAAGATAGGCAGCCGGACTCGGTGGCTCAGCCTGTAATCTTGTGCTTTGGGAGGCCGAGGTGAGTGAATTGCCTGAGCCCGCGAGTTCAAGACCCACCTGGGCAACTTGGTGAGACCTCATCTCTACAATAAAAAAATTAGCTGGGCGTGGTAGCATGCGCCTGTAGTTCCAGCTACTTGGAAGGCTGAGGCAGAAGAATCGTCAGAGACCAGCAGGTCAAGGCTGTGCACTCCAGTCTGGGTGACCGAGTGAGACTCCAGCTCAAAAAAAAGATAGGCAAACTGGTAAAAACTTTAATGAACTCTCATATAAAAAGTCCATTAGGTAATACCACTGAACACTTAAAAATGGTTAAAATAGTAAAATTTATATGTATTCTATCACAATTTTTTTGTTGTTTAAAATCATTTTATTTATTTTTTAAATTTTTATTAGAAAGATGTGGGGTACATTTCAAGCCCACTGAACCACAACATAAATGAACCTTCAAAAAATTATGAAATAAGCCAGACACAAAAGGACAGATATTATACAATTCATGTATTATGAACCAGAATTATACATGTATTATGAGCCAGATTCTTACAGATAGAAAGTTGAATAGTGGTTACTAGGGGCTGTGGAGAGGGATAAATGAGAAGTCATTAGTTAATGTGTACAGAGTTTCAGTTTGGGATGATGAAAGTTTTGAAGATGGTTAATGGTGATAGTTGCACAATAATGAATATATTTCATGTTAACGAATGGTACACCTTTTAAAAAGTTAACCCTTTGCACTCAGAGACATCTTGTGGACCATACTTTTTTAAGAAATAGTGAAAAACGAATCATTTCATATTAAATAATATAGTATTGCAACCAATTATTTTATTGTAATGATATTTAGCTTATAATGGAACTTTGGACATTGAGGAACTTATTTATGTCCAAAAAAATAAAAAATTTTATATGTGTGAAACAGTCACTGACATGCATTGCAGGTTCATTGATATATGTTGTGCAATAGTAATTTGACATCTTCCACCTGGTGTTTTTCTATTCAAGCAGACAATGCAGTCTTATTTTCTTCCTCCCACATAAATATATAATTTATGTCCAGTCTGTTGTTTGAAGACAATGTGAAAGGATGCACTTGTGATTTCTGAAAACCAATTCTCAACTGATCGATCAAAAGTTTGACAAATTTCAAATGAGACATAGGTTTTTCATTGTGCCTTTTTTGATGCTCAGCACAGTATGTATGTAGGAGTTAATAATGCATATTTCTAGTCCCCAGAAGAATAATTTCCTCCACCATTTTAAAGATTTTCACAAAAAACAGAAGCATATTGATCCACATGATCCACATCACTCATATCTGCAATATAATTTACAATAATCTCACACTTTTGACTGATATATTTCTACCACGTAATGTCCTTATGGTAGATTTTATTCCTGCATGATTCCAAGTGCTGAGAGTTTTAACAATCCTTTTGCCCTTCCAAGCAAGAAGCACAAGAATACTTTTCATATTTTTTTGTTGTTAAAAACTTTGGTTTTTTAATTTGTACTGGTATTTCCTGTTGGTTAACTCTGATTGTATCAGTGACATTTCACTATTAGTAGCTCCCCTGCTAGTACAATACTACTGTAATATCTGTCAGTGAACATGTGGTATCCTGCTGCATTGGGAACTTTTTCCAAAACTTTTTATATAAATGTAATGGAATTCTGGTTCTTCTGGAAGATCAGGTTGAATGATGTTTTCAGATATTATGCTGCCACAGTAGGCAAGTATTGAAAAAAGATACCCTGCTTCTGAATCAGCTAGTGCATTTGGTAGGCTCATTTGGACCATATGTTATAAATTATATTTTCGCCCTTTAATTTTCAACTTAGTACAGATAGATATATTCGATCTGTGCCACTTGATACTTCAACACAATCAGCTTTCAACTTCAAAAGTCTCTTTTAAGGCTACAATAACTCGCTTATCTATCTTTTCAAGTTATTATGCCACATGATAAAAAGGGTATACCCACAGCTGCCTTTCTTATACAAATGCTCTTATTACTACCTTCTTACCCACTGTACCATCATACATTCTCTTTCTACATAACACCAGCTGATTTTTTAAATATATATATCAGTATATATTCCATTTCTTTATTTGCTTTTTCATGCAATTTGAATGGAAAACTTCAAGGAAACATATATTTTTTTAAAAATTGTGCTGGCATCTTTCTGAGTGGTTTGCTAGATTTAGAATGTCCTCTCAGAGGGGCCATCCAAGTGCAAAGGATTAAAATGATAAATTTTATGTTATGTATATTTGACCACTACAAGTCCATTAGAAAAAATGGGACGTGAAAGCAAGAGTCAAATAAGAGAGCATAAGATGAAATTACATATTTTCAAGTAACCTTTAAAAAAATCTTGGAGGAAGGGCCAACCAGAGCTGAATATCTCCATCTCTAAGTCTAGCCAGTTTTTACTCCAATGTGGAAAAAGGCTGATGTTTCTTTAGAACGAATATCCAATTAAATAGCTCACTGTGTTAGAGCCATGTGCCCTGAAACATTAAAAGCCTACTCCATGTGGGAATGTTTATGCAAAGACACAAGGTAAGGTGATCAACTTACTTCTCAAATTCCCTTTGAGGCATACGCATTCAGTAGACAAATACTAAACTTTTTTCAATTTGCATATACTGTTGCATTTCAATAATTTAAATGTGCTCATGCAAAAGATTAGACAATTCAATATTCACAGGCTCTGATTAAATAAACTACAAAAATATTTATAAAGTCATAATCATACCACAGTTAAAAAAAATACCACAGTTAAAAAAACAAACAAAACAAACAAACATTTTCTTTTTTCATAAAACAAAGTGAAATGGTGACCTTTCTATATTAACACACACCCTCTTTTTTTTCTTTTTTAATTCTGTGATGTGATTATGACTTTGCAAAATTTATCTGCTGTAGTATAACTTGCTACCTTGTTGATATCTGCATTACAAAATGCTAAAAGGGTAAAAATGTACCTGAAGGAAGGAGATTTGGGTAGACAGGGACAGAAATGGGAGTAAAGTATTACATGTTCCTTTATTTTGACTTTCGTCATTTCAAAAACATAAATCTAATAAAAGTAAGTCATGATTTAATTTCACCATGCTCTAGAAGTAATATATTTATGGAAGGCTATTTAGCAATATCTATCAAAATGTAGGTGTAAATGCAATCCTGTGATCCAGATATTCTACATATAGATCATCTACCCTAGAGAAGTGTTTGCATAGGTGTACCAAGCATAGATGACCAATCAATGAAAACAGACAAGGAAACAGAGAGAATTTCTTTCTGTAGGTCACTGTATTATTTAAGAACATTCAAATATTCAAATAAATGTTTAAGAACATGCAATTTAAAAATAATTTTAAGCAGTAAGTTTTTTTTTTTTTTTGGTTTTTTTGAGTTGGATTCTCACTCCATCACCCAGGCTAGAGGGTAGTGGCACACTCATGGCCACCCCAGCGTCGACCTGCTGGGCTCCAGTGATCCTTCCACCTCAGCCTTCCAAATAGCTAGAACTACAGGCACACGCTACCATGCCCAGCTAATATTTGACTTATGTAGAGACGAGGTCTCCCCAAGTTGCCCAGGCTGGTCTCAAACACGCAGACTTGGGCAATCCACTCGCCTTGGCCTCCCGGAGTGCTGGGATTTCAGGCTGAATCACTGAGCCCGGGCAGCAGTAAGTTTGAATATGGATTGTTGAATTACCTGTATCAATCAATTAGCATTATATTTTAAGCATAATGAACTTGACTGATGTCAGCTGAAATAGTGTATATACCCAAATAAAATCTATATCAGAATAAATTCCAGAGTGGTTTGAGTCTATTTTCAGGAATTTTTGGCCTAAAAAAAGTTATCTACATTTTTGTTTCATTAGGATTAAAAATACCACTTGCTAGATTCAAAACTACTCATCTACACAAAGGAACAATGGAAGTATGTAAAAATTTTAAAGCTAAGTTCATTAAGTCTAAGCGTCCCCGCTCTAAAAATGTAAATATCTTACCTTTTTTAAAATTGCTGCATTGACATTTGGGAGAGGAACTGGGTCATCATCTCCTTCATCATCCATTCCCAAATCTAAGAAAATCAGAAGAAACTTGCCATTATTCCTAGTTTCATTATAATACTTATGCCAACCAGGCTATGTCTCAAAAAGTATAGTCATCAACCCTCTGTATCCATGAGCTCTGCATCTGTAAATTTCAACCAACCACAGAGAAAATATTCCAAAGTTAACAATATAGTATAACAACTATTTAAAATTTACACTGTACTAGCTATTATATGTAATCAGATTATTTAAAGGATATGAGATAACGTGCATAGGTTATGTGCAAATACCACACAGTTTAACCATAAGGGTTCAAGTCCCTTGAAAAATCAACATCCATTGATGTTGTTATGCACAGAGGTGTCCTGAAACCAATTCCCCCATGGATACCAAGCAATGACTGTAACTTAAAAGAAAAGACACGTTGTCTGAAATAATATAAAAAGGGGCTAGGCTCGGTGGCTCAGCCTATAATCCCAGCACTTTGGGAGGCCGAGGCGAGTGGATTGCCCACAGGTCCAAGACCAGCCCGGAAAACTTGGCAAGGTGTTGGCTCTACAATAAAAAATAAACAATAGCCAAGCGTGGTAGCACACGTCTGAAGTTCCAGCTACTTGGAAGGCTGAGGCAGAAGGATTGCTGGAGCCCAAAAGTTTGATGCTGGGGTGGCCGTGAGCATGCATGCCACTGCACTCCAGCCTGGGCAAAGGAGTGAGACTCCAACTCAAAAAAAAGAATATAAAAAGGATGTTACTAAGAATAGTTCTCTTAAGAGTATTTAAAATCAGTGGTTCCTAACAATGGGGTCCATGAAAAACCCAAAACTACACAAAATTGTGTGAGTAGACAAATACAGGAATATTATATAAAAGAAGTTCTATTTTTTTTTTTTTTTTTTGAGTCGGAGTCTCACTCTGCAGGGATCAGGCAATCCTTCCACCTCAGCCTTCCAAGTAGCCAGAACTACAGGCACGCACTACCATGCCCAGCTAATTTTTTCATTTATTGTAGAGATGAGGTCCCACCAAGTTGCCCAGGCTGGTCTCAAACCCCTGGGCTCAGGCAATCCTCTCGCCTCAGCCTCCCAAAGTGCTGGGATTACTGGCTTAAGCCACCGTGCCTGGCCAAGAAGTTCCTAACAAGAAAGAACACTGATTCAGTAAATGGGGTTGAATGGGCAGTCATCTAGAAAAAAAGTTAAAGATAGACCCCTAATTCTTACTATTTAAACCAAATTCTCTAAATGGAAAACATTTTAAAAAGTAATAGAATCTCAAACTTTTCAAATGTGAAGCCCAAAGATGTATACACATAGATATAGACAACAGATCACACAGCCACTGACACAAACAAAGGCAGGCAGCTTCACACGTACTAGTATAATCTCAAGATTAGAGTTTTTAAACTAGGTATAAAGAGATAAATGTTACCTGAATAAAAATAGAAAAATGCTTATATATCTCTAAAGTATCTCCAAAGGGATATATAAGAAACTATTGATAATGTTCCATGTAAGGAAGCTAAAGAGAACGTAGGTTGAGCAACGTATTATTAGGCTGACAATACTCCACGTACAAGATGGTGGCTTTGACAAGGTTTACAGCGAAAAAGGAAGTAAGAAGTGGTCTAATTCTATATGCACTCTGAAGGTAGAGTCAATAATTTGCCAACAGAAGGGAAGCAGAATGTCAAAGGTGTCAGGGAAAACTAAGGTTTATGGCATGAGAAGGATGGAGTTGCCGCCAGAGTTGCCATCAATTGATAAGGGGTAAGCAGCCAGAGGAACTATTATTTTTAGGAAGTAGGATCAAGAGCTCTAGTTTCATAAATCTGAGATATTGAATATCCAAGGGCAGTTGTATATGCAAGTCAAGGTATCAAAGAGAGATCAGAACTGTAGGTAAGTTCAGGAATTTGTGTATAGTCATTTATAATTCTACAAGACTATGACCAAGGGAATAAGTGAGTACAGATACAGTGAAAAGGTCCAAGGACTACAGGCTTTAAAGAGAGAAGATAGAAGGCCGTGAGGTAAGTTGTAAGTGGAATCTTGGAATCTAAGGGAAGAAGGGAACAATCAAGCTTCCAATGCTGTCAAAAGGTGTAGATAAGAACTGAAAACAGACACTGCACTTGACAACATGGAGTTCATGGAACAAGCAGTTCCAGTAGAGTGATAAGGATGAGAGAGTAAATTCAAAAATAATTCAATTCATGTTATTCTCTTCATATAAACTCACTCATCTCCTCTCTCCTCCCTCCCATCAATGCCTGTCTTTGCTCCCAATCTCAGCTTAGAGTAAAACTATAAAATGACAATGTCCCCTGTGAAGATCAATTTGAATCAAGTCATTTAAGTCTTTCCTCAACAAGTATAAAATATTTTTAATCAGGCAAGAGAAAGAAGCTACACAATGTAAAATACTTGTGTTTGGGGAATTAAGATATTAGAGGAAACATAACACAGGAGACCAACCTGTTTAGAGTCAAATGTTATTTGGGAGAAGGCTTAAGTCACAATAAAAACAAAGCCTTTATGACTGTAAAGGTTTACTTCTCTAGCATTTAAACTAAGGATGTGCAATGATTTTTGCCTTAGACTAAATCCACAAGTAGCAACAATCATTCCTTTAAGCTATTTAGTTTCAAGGACTTCTAAAAGACACTTGCATCCTTGATACCACACTCTGGACCTAACTAATCAGCCAGTCCACATGTATACATGCCAAGATTCTCACTTGTGATTGTCCTGTGATTAAAAGGTTTTATTTTTTGTTTTCTAAGTCACACAAAACTGATAACCAGAGAAACTGTGGATGGAAAACAAGAAAAGCACATGTTGCCAAATTAAAAAGACTCTAGTCCTTGAGAGGCTAGAATCTTATATAGGTCTTTGGTACTTAAGATAAAACCATTCACCTCTGATCCCTAAAGGCTATGGAGGTAAAGAATCATCTAATTGTTGCTGTCTATCACTCTACTCTTCAGTGATCAAAGTTGGCATTGAAAACCTTGACGGAGCCCTATGTTCTTAAAATTGGCAAATGCTTCTTTGAAGCAGCACAGGACAGGTTAGTGTGTCAGGCACCAACTAAAACAAAGAACACTTTCATTGCCAAAGCAAGTATTTAGGCAGCAATTCTGGTATCAGTTTCTACATCTTCTAGATAAAGCCTTACTCATCTGGCTTTTAGGGACACTTGGATTGCTTTCACACTCTTTATTAGTGACCATAACACACTTCTTCATTCAACAGGTACTTGATGAACAGTGACTGTGGGATGTATCAAGGGGTTTACAACTTAATAGAAGTGGTCTATGTATGTAAGTTACCAGGATACAGGACTGTAAGTGCCATATGATTGGTGCTAATTACCGAAAAGAATTATATGTTCAGCTTTTATTAGAAAACAGAAGTCGCCCACTTAGAAGATACACCCTCTGCAATTCACTTCTGCCTCTACAAAACCTAAATATCTGCCACTAAAAGTCCTCTAACTTATTAACTATGAAATTCTGCATGACCAGTCTACAGTACATGAATCTAGCAATCACTCTAGAAATGCCCCCTTTTCTCTAGGCTGCCACGAATCCTGCTCCATTGGTTTTCCACTTCTGACTTCCGTATGCTTAACACCCCAGTTCTACTCCACCATCATCAACTTCCATAGAGTTATACTCCCATAACCCAACACATAAATAAAGCAAGTCTACTTATCCCTAGCGAACTATAACTCTGGAGCAAAGATCTACATACTCAATTCAACAGCCTAGTAGATTGCTACATAGATCTTTTGAAGGAATATCAAACATAGTTCAAGCACAAAGTCATTTTCTCCTCCATTACTCTCAAACCCGTTTTACAGCTCCACCAACTACGTATCACAATTACATCTCACACCAACTAAAAACTTCAATTTTACTTTTCCCTAACATACCCTGTTCTACTTTACCTCAGAATGATCTCCCAAAACATCCTAATTTACTAGATCTGAAATAACACCTTACTAGTTCTACATACAGCAGTCTTCTTCAAAAAACTTAAAGGATAATACCAGTCAAGATATTCCCATAGTACCATTTGGCACACAGCTTAATATTAACACACTAGTCACACCATGTGACAATTTTGCCTTTTGTCTAGCTCCCCTAATAGTTTATATAAATTCTTCAAGGGCAAAGACCATGTCTCGCTTACATTCTTTCACCAGCATATAGGTAGTGCTTGGCACATAATCCTTCTCTTCATTTAAGTATTTATATAGAGAGATCTTTCCTACATAAAACCTCTGACATACACACACATATAAATATACAGATCTTTCCTACATAAAACCTAAGAGCACTTATTACTACGAAGGGTCCCCCGTCCATCAATTCTAGAAACTGATTTGTACCAGATTTGTAATACTAAAATGAGATCCACATCAACTAGTAAAAGTTTCAAAGTTTCAAGACCTGTTTTCTTGCCTTACCTTATACATACGCTTTGAAGCAGTTTCAGAGGAATGACAAAAAGACAAAAGAGAAAGCTTGTTTGAGGAAAAAAAAATTCTACAAAGTAAGCTACAGCACTTACTCCCTCCACTGAAACAATGTATGCTATTTAGCTACCATATAGGAAGGTGTCGCTTTTCCAAAGGCTTTTATTTTTGTCATTAAAACTTGTGAATCCAAATTTACTTGCAAGAGAAATGGATCTGATGCTTGCTAGACTTCAGTATTTATTAGCTTAAGGTCTTATCCACTGAAAAAAAACTTCACCAATTCAGACAATGCAGAGAGGTTGACCTATATCAGAAAAATGCAGGTCATACTTTAAAGAAAAAAATGTAAACTTTACCTCCTTATACTCTTGAGCACCTTACGAGAGATTGCTGCTCACATAAATTTGATATTCACAAATTATCTCAAATTATACATTTCTATTTCCTCCCACCCAAGGTTTTAAATAAACTTACCTTCCAACATGGTCTTGATAGTCACAGATTGTTTGGCAATCTCCACATCAACTTCAAATATCTCTCCATCAGAGCTCTGCAACTTAATTGAAGGCATCTAAAAAAGGTAGATTGAATGTGAAATCTAAGAGATGTTAGTTCTACGTGACATTTCATCAACTACAGTCTATCAGAATCCTCTCAATTATTATTATTATCTTTTGAGTTGGAGTCTCATTCCATCGCCCAGATTAGAATGCAGTGGCACGCTCTCGGCCACTGCAGCCTTGACCTGCTGGGCTCCGGCGATCCTTCCGCCTCATTCTTCCAAGTAGCCAGAACTACAGGTGTGCGCTACCATGCCTGGCTAATTTTTTATTTATTGTAGGGACAAAGTCTCGCCAAGTTACCCAGGTGGGTCTTGAACCCACGGACTCAGGCAATCCACTTGCTTCAGCCTCCCAAAGTGCCCAACCAGAATTCTCTAAATTATTAACCATAAAGTCCTAAGGACCTATATTACATTACCCTGTAAAACACTGTTATAATAGTTATTCACAGGTTAGACTACCGGTATTTCTAGAAAAAATTTTCAAAGTATTTATTACTACTAGGAACAGAAGTGTTTAAGGCATGCCCTACTGAACTCAGTATTGGTAAAAATTTAAGAGTTACATTCTACACTTTTGATGCAATGTACGCTTAAAATAAAATATACTTATTTGTTTTCTGCCTGCCTTTTGCCTCCAGCGAACACTGACTACTCCCATTTAAATAGTTAACTGCCACAATTAACCACCAGTAAACCTGAGGAAGTTCAGTCCAAAATAAACACAGCTACCAAACGAAATAGAAATTTCCCGACAGAGAGACCGACCAGTGAAAAAATGAGTTCAATCCTCATTTGAAAAAAAGACTAATTCAAGCCGGGCTCAATGGCTCAGCCTGTAATCCCGAGCCTTTGGGAGGCTGAGGTGAGTAGATTGCCTGAGCCTGTGGGTTCGAGACCCGCCTGGGCAGCAAGACCTCATCTCTACAATAAATCAAAAAATGAGCCGGGTGTGGTAGCGCGTGCCTGTAATTCCGGCTACTTGGAAGGCTGAGGTGGAAGGATTGCCGGAGCCCAGCAGGTCGAGGCAGCGGTGGCCGGGAGCGGCCACTGCACTCCAGTCTGGGCGACAGAGTGAGACTCCAACTCAAAAAAAAAAAAGAAAGAAAAAAAGACTAATTCAGGATATGTTCACTTATGTCTGAAATAATGTAAGACTATATACAAGAAAATAAAATAATTTAAGATTAAGCAGATGTCAACACAATTCCCTAAACCTAATAGGGAGCTTTAATTTCGGACTTTATCTTCCATTACTGATTGTTCAAGTATTCGACTCTGAGAGCTCCTGGCAAAATCTCCATATTAATAATCTATTACTCCAAAAATGTATTTATTAACTTGGATTAATTATTAGTCATTGGGAATAAGACACCTCTTACATGAAAAGTTAATTAAGCAATTAACTTCAAAGGACTTGTTCTGGTAAAAAAAAACAACAACTGTAAAATTAAAAGTTGTAAGCCAGCAATTTCTTACAATCTTCAGATTCTCAAAAAAAAAAAAATACAAAAAAGGGGAGGAAATAGCAGCAGTATCTGACAGTAAAGATTAATTCAAGACTTCTTAAAATTCAGATGCAGCTTTTAAAATGCCCATGCTTTGGAAGTAATCATTATCTGGTAATGTCACAATTAATCAAAGCACCTCTGAAGCTGTGTAAGCGTGTTGTATTAAAAAGTTGTGTATATTTTCACGAAGTGTAGATCTGGCATTTAAAACACACATCACAACCATTTTAGGTTCAAAGTCTTAAGACCCACTACATCAGGTAAAAACATTCTCATCCCCAAGCAGACAAGTTGTCAGGAAAAAGCAGGAAAAAAGTAAAGCATGTTTTAAAACCAGTCACTGAAATATCATCCATGGTTGGAGAGAATCAGATTTCACTTTTCAGTTCACAAACATGTCTGCTTCTCCATGTTGCTTAGTACTTGCCAATAATGCAGTTGTCCTGCTCAATGGAGACAGGCCGAGAGCAGAGGACCATCCCTGTGACAAGGCAACAAACAACAAAGGGCATCTCCAAAGGAAAATATTTTAACATAAGCCCAAATTTTAATTTCCAAATATTTAATGTACTTTTTATATTACATAGTACTGAAGTGAACAGCACAGAATTAAAAATCTAACAATGCAGTTAATAAAATTACTTTTAAAAGCAAGATATCATTTCATGCTTCTTTCAAATAACTCATGATAAACACCAAGATGCGCTTAGTCATAGTCAAATTCGTGTATTGGGTTACTCTCAAGAGAACTGAGATCTTATTAAATAGCAGGGAAGCAATCAGTTAATCTGTAATTCGATGCACTTTGTAATCCTAAACAACTCAAAGAGAACTTTTACTGTTATGGTAATATAAAGTGCAAAACTTTTAAGTAATGATGGATAAATTGTTATGTGACATGCTTTCAAAACCACTTCTTCAATTCTAAAGAAGGTCTAAAGATTCTTGTACTGGTAAATTAAGTAACACTCCATGGCTGGCATAAAGTGAGTTCCATCACATCACAAAGGAAAACAACCACCCCCTGCGTTTTAAGAGACCCGAAATTAGGAAACCTCTTTTTAGACTGCACAGTGCAGGAGACTGTATTGTTGTATGACACAGATACATTCTGCGGTGTTGCTGTGATGAAAAATTCATGCGCCAAAAATCAAACCTGAAGTTTCCATTAAAAAGTAAACCAAAGCAGGTGAACATCCTATCCCTCTAAAAGCCAGACACCTTGAATTAAGTTTTCAGAGCCAGGGCTCCCAAAAGTCACACCACCATGACGACGGTATATGACATCACAGTAGTTACTTCAACGACTCCAAGCCACTGCAAAACAACGCAAAAGAAACATGTAGCAGGAGCAGGCGGCTATCTGCAGACTCGGCGCCAGCACAGTCAGCCGCGCCGGCAGCAAGCGACGCCAGATACCAGGGAGAGAAAGGATGGGAGCCACGGACTGAGGGTCTCGGACCACCTCCGCCACGCTCCCGACAACAACAAAAGCCAGACACGGCGGGCCACGGACACACGCCCACGCCGGCCAGTGGACCACCAGTCAAAGCCCCACCACCAGTCCCCGTGGCCGCAGGCTTAACGCCAAGGGAGGCCCCGAGCAGCAGCCTGGGCCTTGCAGCCGAGCTCCGCGGTAGCTACCGCTCGCCCCGGGCAGAGAAGGCCCAACCTGGGCTTCGGCTCCCACTCAGGCGAGACCGTAGGGGTGCGCGGCCAGAGGAGGCCTCGCCGCGTCAGGGGCGGAGCGGGCGGACCGGACTCGACCGGGCCTCCCGGAGTACGGGGTCGACCTCGACTTCCACTCGGCCTGAGAGAAGCTTAGGCCCAGCCGCTGCCCGCCAGGGGCAGGCCCGAACCGCAGCGGCGCCGGCGCCCGGTCTGCAGTCCGGGCGTCGCGGCCCCCTCCAGCTCAGTGGGCGGCTACTCACCGTGCTGGGTCTTAGGGAGACGGCCCGCGGAGGCTGACGAGAGTGGGGCGGCGTCTGCACAGCAAGAGGACAGCGGAGGACAAGGCCACTACTCAGGCGCGGCGCGGCGCCCGCCTTTATAGGAGCAGCGAGGACCCCGGGGCGCGCGGCGTCACATAGCCGGCTGGGCTGGCCGCCGAGATCGCCTGACGGCGGAACGTGCTCGGGGAGGCGGGCCGCGGGCGCCCCATGGGCCGGGAGAGCGTTGAGTTTTGGGGTTTTTTTTTTAGTAAGCTTAATTTTTTGAGCCTTTCACTTTCACAAAAATTTCGAGTGAAAAATATAGAACTTCCATATACTCCCTTACCTCCCTTCTCAGTTTTTTCCTAT